>NC_140961.1:140907166-140912166 GCF_056783735.1 Eptatretus burgeri
CCTCGTTCCGACTTTTACTACTCCTTTGACTGACGAACACCGTCCTTTTATCCCCCCGTAACTTCGCCTTTGACCCCCTCCCTTTGACCTTTCAACTCGCTCCCCATTGGCCCGAGAAAAAGTGGGCATGAAGGCTTTTTGATCCACAAATTTGCATATATCGATCGCCCTGGGGGCGGGGCCACCTGCCCTCGCTCACCGATTGGACGGCAAAAAGTGGGCGTGTGTCGTTTTGGATCCGTTTTTGAAGCAGAAAATCCGTGATTTTGTACACGCTGTTCAACGTGCGCCCTACACGAGTCCAGCATCGGTGCCCATGAGTGGCGCGAGATGACGGTGATGCGATGGTGGCGAGTTGCGACGGTAAAGGTCATGGCGGTTGTGGTGAAGCGGCGTTGTGGTTGGTGGTTGTTGTTGTGGTTGTGATGGTGGCGATTGGTCCAAAATAAAGATAGTAAAAGAAAAACGGCAATCCTGAAGAGTCGCAGCACGTATAAATGCCATGTATTCCCACTAGACAACGGGTTTGGGCCTAACTACACATGCACTTACCGAGATACCTCACCTAAGGGACCTGAATGGTGGTTTGCGAATCTGGTAACCACAACACTACCCCCTTCCCTTTTTACAGACTCGTCCCGAGTCGTCAAATTTTCGTGTGCCATCATGTGTAGTTTTCCCCTAGTACATTTTACCTACGGATCCCTGAGTGCGACATTCATGGTATTCGTGTCCCCAAAATAAATAACCTGAGGGCTGCGTAACTACCTAAACAAACTCACTCACACGGACGACTTAAATAAAATTGCCGGCGCTAAGACATACATGCCGGGGGCGCACTCATATGTACAGTACATCTTAACCTTAACTTACAAATCTTACACTAAACCATGGCCCAGGATCATTGAACTCTGCAAAAGAAAGCAGTTAGCAGGGAGCCAGGCTGCCCACATGCAGTCTCTGGCTCAAAACAATGCAGGTGACAGGGAACGTGGCTGGCTGCTCACACGCAGTCCAAGGCCTTCCCTTTTGAACTGAACGCAGTGAACCACAACGGTGCATGGGCTGCACAAACGCAGTCTCCGTGCCAGCTCAAGTGGCACACGCAATGAGCACAACGAATGGATGCATGAACGGTTTGAACTGAATGCAGTGAACCACAACGGTGCATGGGCTGCACAACGCAGTCTCCGTGCCAGCTCAAGTGGCACACGCAATGAGCACAACGAATGGATGCATGGACACAAACACGGTGCACGGGCCACCACTGCAGGCCCGTGTTGCAGCCGCCAACAGGGCAGTTCTCGCAGCTTGCAAACTGTTGCTTTCTGATCCTGGCGCACATGGAAATGAACAGGGGGGGCAAAGCAAAAATTGAACGGGGCTGGTGAACGTGGGCAGTGGGCATGGCATGGCAAAGGTAGCAGGCAAACACAGCCCGCAGAAGAAGGCCGCTGCAGGCAAACACAGCCGGCAGATGAACTGGCCGGCACAGGCCTTGAAGTACCACAGCTGCAGATGAAGTGGCCGGCACAGGCCTTGAAGCAAAACACGGCCAGCCGATGGCACAGGCCTTGCAGCAAAACAACAGCTGCCGATGAAGTTGGCCGGCCTCCGCCTCGAAGAAAAACACGGCCAGCCGATGGAGTTGGCTAGCCTTTGCCGTTCAGTGGAGGTTGGTGGAGGGAGTGCGGTGGTGCTGGCCACTTGGAAGGCGGGCTCGGACCTACCTACCAGTCTCCCTCCCACCTATCGCCTTTGCCTGTCACTGTACATACCCACTCCCTTAATTTGTCAAACCCCAATTTAGCCCCAACTTAATTTTTTTCTGTTGTTTTTATGTTTACTCCCCCACTATAAATCGTCCCCCAACCCCCTTTATCGTCCTTGTTCGGCTAACCTATCCTGTCACCTAGCCTACTCCCAACCCCTACGTTCCCTTCCCGGAGGGGAATAAGGGAGAGCTAACGTCCTGTGTCGAGGCCCAACGAAGCCTCAGAATGGCCTCCCCAGAGTTCGGCGATCTTAACACCAAGTGGGTCCAGCGGCCCACAACGACAGCGAGGGGATGGATGGTGCGGAGGGGTACATCTCCTAATCTACCCTAACCATTTAACTGCTAAACTACCCCGGGGCTTTCCAACAAGCGCCTCTCGCTTAAACTATTGGTTCTATCAGCCCAGATTCCCGTCGCCTGTGTTGGTGTCCTCACAATTCGGGCCTCACCCCCAATTTTCTCTCCGTGCCCTCACACGGTCTCCTGGCTGGGACACGTGGCTCCCTTTGGCAGGCACGACCCTCTGCCGAATCTCCCGCTATGGCACCCCGGGCACTACACTGCCTCCGAGCCTACCAGCTCCCTAACACCGGGGAGTGCCCCCATGGCACCTCCCCTGAAACGCACACGTGGCAGGCCGGCCTCCCGGGCCCCTTTCCGAGGTCACCCGTGCCCACTGCACTGCCCACGCGGCTAATGGCGCCCGGGCCCCCGCACCAAGCAGGCGCACCCGTGCCCACTACTCTATCCCGGCCCCCATGGGCCCATGGTCCTACCGCGGCCGACTAGCCTGGTGCCCGGGGTACCCACTCAGCGATACTCACCTTTCGCAGCCACGCTCCCAAGCCCGTCAACAGGGCTCCTGCACCCCTCCAAATGGGTCTCGGCCTACTTTCCCACCAACAACAAAACGACCTCCATTTTTCAATTTAACTAACCCAGCTAACTCACTCTACACTGACCCCGGGGTCCCTTGGGCGGGAGTCACTCCTCCCCCCAATCACTCATCGCACCATGCATTCCCCATTCACTCTACACACACAGACCCGCTGGCCTCACTCACTCACCAAGCACATGCTTCCACTTCACTCACCAACTCTCCAACACACACACCACTGAACTCTGCCATCCTTCTAACTACATCCCCTACTAACTCGTGCTCCCACGTCGTCCCTTAAACTAGTAGCACGTTCCTTTTAACACTACGTAGCTAAACTACGTCCCCGCTACACATCCACAAGTCTGTCACTGTCTTCTAATCATCATTTTATCAATTTCCCCACCTAAAGCTCACTAAATCCCTCTAGCTAATCCATTCCACGGACTCCATGAGGACTTACCCCTGCCCCATGAAGTCGGTCTAACTAAGCTAACCCTTCCCCCTAACTAGTTTCCATCCTGTGCCCAGGCTCAAGGAGGTCTTCCACCCCTTGCCCAGGAATCCTTTGCACCCGAAAGTGAGGCTTGCTTTTTTTTTTTTTTTCCATGCGCAGCACCTGCGCGGCAACTCAGAGCTCGCGCACTTTGCACCTGCCCGTGACGTCATGCAGCTGCACGTGTTCCTCGTCCCTCCTTGGACGCTACCATCCGGCAGAGATACCCCTCCTGCCGGATTCCAACCACACGTGCAGCCATGACGTCACCGTGCGCATAAAAAAAAAACAAGCCCACGTTTCGAGGGTTCCCCACGCGAACACATGTGCTTTGCCCGTTGGAGCTTAACACACACGATCGCGTGGAGAACCCGTCCGGTCCAAATCCGTAGTCCTGCCTCAACTTTGTCCGTCCGCGGGATCGGCAAATCCACCGCGTGCGTTTCCGGACCGGGACTTCACTCTCGCAAGCGAGCACGTGGCGGTCTCGTGCGTTGCACAGCACGAACCGCGTGCTCACTGCTGGGTGAACCCGGCACGGTCCTCGAAACAACTACAGCCGCTACTCGGCTTTCTCTCCTCTGTCGCCTTCGTCGTCTCCATTCCACACGCGCATACCTGCGTGTTACGACGCACACAGTCCACTCCATTAAACTCACACCGGGAGACGCGGCTGCGTGCTCCCGCATGCCAACCGACATCTCCCTCTCATACCGCTCTCTCACACACACGGTCTCCCTGGCACACAGCGACCTTGCACACGGCCGTTCACTCACGCGTGCCTCACTACTCACACAAACCATACTACTCACACGTGGTGCTCCATTCACTCGCGCGGGGGCACTCACCCGCGGTGCCTCATCCACACACCGTGCCTCATCCACACACGGTTCCTCACCCACACACGCGGGGGCACTAACCCGCGGTGCCTCATCCACACTGGCCGTTTCACTCACACACACGGCCTCTTCCACACACGGTGCCTCATCCACACACGGCGTGCTGGGAAGCACGTACTCCGGCACCATCGCCACCACACCAATCACACACGGGGTCGCTTCCACACACGGGGACGCACTCACACCTTGCACCACACACACAGGGACAACCACACTGGGGATTTGTGTCCCCACAAGGGTCTCCGGGGCCTCTACACCCCCCAAGCTCTCCGTGCACCCGTCCACAGCACTCGTCCCCTCAACCTCGCAAAGCACGACCGAACTCACCTGGTCGTGACTCGCCTCAAGGGGGCATACTCCCTCCCCTCGTTCCTGGAGGAGGCCATCCCGCTGCTCGCACCGGGTCCCTACACGCTCCGCGAGCTCACCCCCATTGTCCTCCACTACCTCCGTGTGTGCGTGCGCGTCACTTACCCCGTCTTCATCGTGTAGTCTCTCGTCTATTTTTTCTATCTCCCGTGTCTCTGCCAACTCTTCACCCTTTACCTCCCTTGTCTCAACTATTATTTCCGTTGTCGTCACCTCGTGTCTCGTCTCACACGTTTTGGTCTCCCCATTTAATTTTTCCCTTTCGGTCATCGTCACGACCCTCGCCCAACACGTTCCACGAATTATTTTTTCACCCGCCTCCACCGCGGGCCTGTCAGCCGTTGTACCCCCTTCCAGCTCGTTTGCTCCCACACGTGAAGTCGCCATTCCCAGCTCCCTGGTCACGGCCTTCATGCCCGCCTGCAGGCATCGGCCCATGTTCTGCGTCTCACCCCGGAACTTTTTCATTTCTTCTTTCATGTTTGCTTCCATTCCGTTTATTTGCTGTGTATTCGCATCCATCGTCGTTTTCACTTCATTCATTTGCTTGTTCATTTCGTTTTTCATTTCATTTGTATTTGT
>NC_140961.1:140917166-140922166 GCF_056783735.1 Eptatretus burgeri
TGACTAGTTCCCGGCGTTAGTCCGAGAGGGTCACGACGGGATTGTCCGTCCGGTGGGCGACGTGCCGCGATTCGAGTTATGTGGCCGCTCGCACGCCGGCGGGCGCGAATCCGCAACATTGGTGTCAGGAGTGGGATACAAACCCATCCCCCTCCTCGCGACACTGGTGTCGGAGAGCGGGAAAACGGGCTCTCCTGTCTCCAGCTAAATTCACGGGAATCGGTCCAGGGGTGAGAGGAGCGAGCCCCGATTCCCTCCAAATTACGAGCGATTTAAATTAACGCTTTACGAGAAATAAGATGGCGTCTCAAGGCGAGCGGGAGCCGGGGGTATTAGAAATGGATTTAGAATGTGTAGAATCCATGGTCCAGGATGAAAACCCCGTGCAGGAAATGTTGGTTGTGCAGGAACACGAACTCCCCCAACTGAACCCAGAGCCCGAAATAGGTGCGGCGGCGGCCGCGGTGTCTGACACCTCCCTCCCCCTCTCCACCAAAACCCCCCGATCCTTGCCGAATCGGCTCACCCAAGCGCACCCGACATGGCCCAGCTATGCGCCATGCTGGCGGCAATGACAGCGAGGATGGATACAAACACAAATGAAATGAAAAACGAAATAAAAGGCATGAACAAGCAAATGAACGAAAAGATGGATACAAACACAAACGAAGTGAAGGTGAATATGGAAACAAACGCACTTAAAATGAAGGAAGAAATGAAAGAGCTGCAGGGTGAGACGCAGAACATGGGCCGAAGCCTGCAGGCGGGCATGAAGGCCGTTACCAGGGAGTTTAAAATGGCGACTCCACGTGTAGGAGCGAACGAGCTGGGAGGGAGTGCAACGGCTGTCGGGCCCGCGGTGGAGGCTGGTAAGGAGAAAATAATTCGGGGGACGTGTTGGGCGAGAAGAGTGACGGTGACCGAGAGGGAAAAACTAATTGGGGTGACGGAGACGTGCACGAGGGAGATAACAAGGGAAGAGACGGAAATAATAGTTGAGACAAGGGAGGTAAAGGGTGAAGAGGTGACTGAGTTGGCAGAGACACGGGAGATGGGAACGATAGAGGGAAGACTACACGATGAAGACGGGGATAGAGACGCACACACACACACGGAGGTAGTGGAGGACAATGGGGGTGAGCTGGTGGACTGGGTGGAGACCCAGTGCGAGCAGCGGGATGGCCTCCTCCAGGAACGAGGGGAGGGAGTAAGCCCCCTTGAGGAGAGTCACGACCAGGTGGGTTCGGTCGTGCTTTGCGAGGTCGAGGGGAGGAGTGCTGTGGACAGGTGCACGGAGAGCTTGGGGGGTATAGAGGCCCCGGAGACCCTTGTGGGGACACGAATCCCCAGTGTGGTTGTCCCGGTGTGTGTGGTGTCGAGGTGTGTGTTCACGAGTGTGGCGAAATGCGTGCTGCAACGCACGCATAGCGTGGGTGCAAGGGCGTGTGTGAGAGTGACCGGGTGGCTGACAAAGACCCCGTGTGTGGAAGCGACCCCGTGTGTGAGTGGTGTGGTGGTAAGTGTGCAGAAGGGCGTGCTTCCCAGCACGCCGTGTGTGGATGAGGCACCGCGAGCGAGTACCCCCGCGTGTGTGAGTAGTATGGTTTGTGTGAGGGAAATGGCACGAGTGAGTGGAAGGCCACGAGTGAGTGGAGCCACGTGTGCGAGGGAGGTGGCATGCGTGAGTGAACGGCCGAGTGCAAGGGATACCGTGAGTGTGAGAGAGACAGCGTGTGCAAGGTCGCTGTATGTGAGGGAGATGTCGGTCGGCATGTGTGAACATGCAGCCGCGTCTCCCGGTGTGAGTTTAATGGTGAGGTGTGTTAGCGTCGTAACACGCAAGTGTGCGTGTGTCGAATGGAGACGACAACGACAATTGAGAGACAAAAGCCGGGTAGCGGCTGTAGCTGTTTCGGGGACCGTGCCGGTTTCACCCAGCAGCGAGCGCGAGGTCCGTGCTGTGCAACGCACGAGGCCCCCACGTGCTCGCTTGCGAGAGTGAAGTCCCGGTCCGGAAACGCACGCGGTGGATTTGCCGATCCCGCGGACAGACAAAGTTTAGGCAGGATTATGGATTTGGACCGGACGGGTTCTCCACGCGATCGTGTGTGTTAAGCTCCAATGGGCACAGCACATGTGTTCACGTGGGGAACCCCTCGAGACGTGGGGCTTGTGTTTTTTATGCGCACGGTGACGTCATGGCTGCACGTGGGGTTGGAATCCGGCAGGAGGGGTATCCCTGCCGGATGGTACCGTCCAAGGAGGGACGAGGTACACGTGCAGCTGCATGACGTCACGGGCAGGTGCAAAGTGCGCGAGCTGTGAGTTGCCGCGCTGGTGCTGCGCATGTGAAAAAAAAAAAGAAAAAAAAAGCAAGCCTCACTTTCGGGTGCACAGGATTCCCGGGCAAGGGGTGGAAGACCCCCTTACCTGGGCACAGGATGAAACTAGTTAGGGGGAAGGGTTAGCATAGCAAGACCGGCTCCATGGAGCAGGGGTAAGTCCTCATGGGGCCCGTGGAATGGATTAGTTAGAGGGATTTAGATGAGCTTTAGGTGGGGAAATAAGTTATTTTAGGTATTATTTTGGAGACAGAGACAGACTTTGGATGTGTAGTGGGGACGTAGCTTAGCTACGTAGTGTTAAATGGAACGTGCTATAGTTTAAGAGACGACGTGGGAGCACGAGTTAGTTAGGGGATGTAGTTAGAAGGATGGCAGAGTTCAGCGGTGAGTGTGTTGAAGAGTTGTGGGTTGTGAGGTGAGTCCGTGTGCTTGTTGAGTGAGTGAGGCCAGCGGGTCTGTGTGAGTGGAGCGAAAGGGGAATGCATGGTGCGATGAGTGATTGGGGGGAGGAGTGACTCCCGCCCAAGGGACCCCAGGGTCAGTGTAGAGTGAGTTAGGGGGTTAGTTAAATTGAAAAATGTAGGTCGTTTTGTTGTTGGTGCGAATGTAGGCTCGAAACCCATTTGGAGGGGTGCAGGAGCCCTGTTGACGGGCTGGGAGCGTGGCTGCGAAAGGTGAATATCGCTGAGTGGGTACCCCGGGCACCAGGCTAGTCGGCCGTGGTAGGCCAAGGGCCCATGGGGGGCCGGGATAGCGTAGTGGGAACGGGTGCGCCTGCTTGGTGCGGGGGCCCGGGGCGCCATTAGCCGCGTGGGCAGTGTTGTGGGCATGGGTGACCCTCGGAAAGGGGCCTGGGAAGCCAGCCTGCCACGTGTGCGTTTCAGGGGAGGTGCCATGGGGGGCACTCCCCGGTGTTTAGGGAGCTGGTAGGCTCGGAGGCAGTGTAGTGCCCGGGGGTGCCATAGCTGGAGATTCGGCAGAGGGTCGTGCCTGCCAAGGGGAGCCACGCATCCCAGCCATGAGACCGTGTGAGGGTACGGGAAGAAAATTGGGGGGCGAGGCCCGAAATTGTGAGGACACCAACACAGGCGACGGGAATCTGGGTTGTTAGAACCAATAGTTTAAGCGAGAGGCGCTTGTTGGAAGCCCCGGGGTAGTTTAACAGGTTAATGGTTAGGGTAGATTAGGAAGTGTACCCCTCCGCACCATCCATCCCCTCGCTCTCGTTGTGGGCCGCTGGACCCACTTTGGGTTAGATCGCTGAACTCTGGGGAGGCCATTCTGAGGCTTGGATTGGGCCTCGACACAGGACGCTAGCTCTCCCTTATTCCCCTCTGGGAAGGGAACGTAGGGGTTGGGAGTGGGCTAGGTGACAGGATAGGTTAGTCGAACAAGGACAGTAAAGGGGGTTAGGGGTCGATTTATAGTGGGGAAGTAAAAACAAAAAAATAAGTTGGGGATAAATTGGGTTTTTTTTTTACAAATTAAGGGAGTGGGTATAGACAGTGACAGGCAAAGGCGATAGGTTGGGAGGGAGACCGTAGAGTAGGTCTGAGCCCGCCTTCCGAGTGGCCAGCACCACCGCACTCCCTCCACCAACCTCCACTGAACGGCGAAG
Source organism: Eptatretus burgeri (assembly GCF_056783735.1). NCBI lineage: Eukaryota > Metazoa > Chordata > Myxini > Myxiniformes > Myxinidae > Eptatretus > Eptatretus burgeri. The sequence continues at coordinate 140,921,130 of NC_140961.1, forward strand.
GCTGGCCAGCTTCATCGGCAGCTGTTGTTTTGCTGCAAGGCCTGTGCCGGCTGGATCGGCTGCAGCTGCTGTGCTGCAAGGCCTGTACCGGCCGGATCGTCTGCAGCTGTTTTCTGCAAGGCCTGTGCCGGCCAGTTCATCTGCCGGCTGTGTTTGCCTGCAGCGGCCTTGTTCTGCAGGCCGTGTTTGCCTGATCACCTTTGCCATGCCATGCCCACTGCCCCTGTTCACCAGCCCCGTTCAATTTTTGCTTTGCCCCCCCCCCCTGTTCACTGCCATGTGCGCCAGGATCAGAAAGCAACAGTTTGCAAGCTGCGAGAACTGTCCTGTTGGCAGCTACAACACGGGCCTGCAGTGGCGTCCCGTGCACCGTGTTTGCGTCCATCCATTCATCCATCCATTCGTTGTGTTCATTGCGTGTGCCACTTGAGCTGGCACGGAGACTGCGTTTGTGCAGCCCATGCACCGTTGTGGTTCACTGCGTTCAGTTTAAAAAGGGAAGGCCTTGGACTGCGTGTGAGCAGCCGGCCACGTTCCCTGTCACCTGCATTGTTTGAGTCAGAGACTGCATGCGAGCAGCCTGGCTCCCTGCTAACTGCTTTCTTTTTGCAGAGTCCATTGATCCTGGGCCATGGTTTAGTGTAAAATTTGTAAGTTAAGGTTAAGATGTAGTGTAAATATGAGTGCGCCCCCGGCATGTCTGTCTTAGCGCCGGCAATTTTATTTAAGTCGTCCGTGTGAGTGGGTTTGTTTAGGTAGTTACTCAGCCCTCAGGTTATTTATTTTGGGGACACGAATACCATGAATGTCGCACTCAGGGATCCGTAGGTAAAATGTACTAGGGGAGAACTACACATGATGGCACACGAAAATTTGACGACTCGGGACGAATCTGTAAAAAGGGGAGGGGGTAGTGTTGTGGTTGAGGAAATTCGCAAACCACCATTCAGGTCGCATAGGTGAGATATCTCTGTAAGTATATGTGTAGTTAGCCCAAACCCGTTGTTTAGAGGGAATAAATGTCATTCATTCGGGCT
>NC_140961.1:140929666-141007166 GCF_056783735.1 Eptatretus burgeri
TTATTGCTATTAATGTCCGTTGATCATCCATGCATCACGCGGTCCGATGACAGCCTGAGCCGTGCAGCACGCCTCTGTTTAGTGGCGAATTGTATCGATACAGAGGTACGAGGGGTTGCGGGAGTATTTTTCCCATGTGCGGGAGGTGTTGGTGGTCGAAGTGGTGAATTTTCGGTGAGGGAAGGTTGAGCAAGGTGAAATGCCATTGGAAATTGGCGGGCACATTTGAATGAAATGGTGTGCCATGCGCGTGCCTTATTGTGTGTTTGTTCCTATGTTGATTCTCCCACGGGAGGCTGTGTGGTGTGTTTGCTATTCATATGATCGTGTGTTTGCTTGATTGCTGGATTTGTACCATGTCTAAAAGGAAAGGGTTGGAATAGAAGTCAGAATTGAACATTGAGATGTTGTTAACGGACCGAGCTACGAGACCCATGCAATGCACTTCGTCCCATTAACTCATCGAGACATAAGGGGAAGGACTGACTGCATGAAGACAGACAAAGTAACTGCTTGGGGATCACTGTCTGTTTGGGGCTATTGCCTTTGAGGAATGCGGTTTTGCAGAACTACAACTATATATATATATATATATATATATATATATATATATATATATATATATATATATATATATATATATATATATATATATACTGTTACGGTTCTAGGAACCGCACGCATACAACATATAGGTCTCCCAAGTCAGTTATGCCGTTAAGTATATGTGTAGATAGAATCCCTCCTTGTGTGTCGTGGGAATTGAAGGGGTGCGTTGTGATGTTTTTTTAGTTAGGGTAATAAATCTTTATTTCCCATCCACCATTGTGATCCACGGAACCCGAGCGCTTGCAGCCTTCAGTTCGCTGGCAACAACGTACCACGGTCCACCTGTTGTCTCTGGAGGCTCGTTTTTCCGAGACAGATTCTTCACTGTCGGAGTTCCTATTTGGCTTCTCCAAACGCTCCAACTCTTTATTGATGAGTCCACACGCGTGGGGTGGGCAGGCCCTGCCGGTGCCTGGCCGAGGCCTCACCCATGGGAGCCCCGTCCAATCAGGGCGGACAATGACGTCAGTTTTGACCAAGGCCCCGCCCCGCTGAGGGAGGTCGATAAACCACGACACCATTCTCAGTCAAGAGTTCTTTGGGGGTCGTTTGTTCAGTTCTTTGGGGGTCATTCGTTCAGTTATTTGGGGGTCGTTCGTTGAGTTCTTTGGGGGTCGTTCGTTCTGTGCTTGGAGGCCGGAGTTGGTGGAAAACAAAGGGGTTCCGCTGCTTGGCTCCGCTCACGTCTCACCCCGACGGCCCGCCAACTGGTCCCGGCCCACTCGAGCTCCTCCACGGACCCGAACTCCACATGCGCGGCTGTGGACCTGACTGCACGACTGTTGGCTGGTGCCGCACCACGGAGCATTCCTTTCCCCAAGACTCAGGTACTCGAAAGAACTGCGACCTCAGCCCGCCTCCCTCCCTGGCTGCAAAAGTCCTTTGTGTTCAACTGGGATTATTTTGTCTGAGTGTGTGGCGCTAGTTTAATAAGTAGAAACTGCATAAGTGTTTTCGGTCATTGTAAATCTTGCCTGTATAATTCACACGTAAGTCTGCTCTGTGTCTTCTTTTGTAAATTGCTGTAAATTGTCGCACTACATTTTCTTTCTTTCCCCTGCATAACATCCAATAAACCTGTTTCTGTGCCACATAAATTTCCTCGTTTATTATAAATAAATTATTGCAGAAGTGTTCCCAGTTAGTTTTCGTCTTTTTTTTATTGGTCCAGCATGGTTCGGATTTGAGTTTTAGCCGGGTCTTTGTTCCCGTTAATCTGCTCAACCTAGCCAGCACGGCTTTGGCAGTTCTGCTCATCTGCACCAGAACTGGATTTGGCAGTCGGTAGTTGGAACTCCACCGCAGTCAGGAGAGTGACCCGGTTCGAGCAAGACGTGCCGAGGGCGTTGTTCCCCGGAAGACGACACCGCGTGGTAAATGAGGTAAATTGGTTCTAGACAAAAAGACCCTACGCTACGCGGTGGAGGTATTGGCGTCCACGGTCGGTCAAGCGACCCGCCGCCTCACGGAGTTATCCGTGAGCGACAGCCAACAATTCCGGGAGTCTGGTGGGAGACGACGTAACATCCCTCAACTAGCGGTCGTTCTCGCCACCGGTCCCCGGCCCGCAACAATACATATATACACAAGAGGAAAACAAATTAAAAATTGATTTGTTAAAAGCAGACAGGTGGCGGATTGTAAATTGTACCTAGTTCGTCAAACTTTTTCAACGCACAACGTCCACGTGTGTACATTAATTCATAATGGTGAACCAAGGATCAAATAGCCCACCTTGGGAGGTGAACAGACGGTGCTGCCAATCATGGTGAACCCAGGATCAGATAGCTCATTTTGGAAGGTGACCATATGCCACTGCCAATAATGGTGAAGCCAGGATCAGATAGCTCATGTAGGGAGGGGACTAGACAGTGCTGTTCAAAACAATGAACCTATGAGGATCAGATAGTCCATGCAGGGAGGTGACCATGATATGTTGCTCACTATAATGGTGAAACAAGAATCAGTTGCTGTCCCGAAAAAATGTTAATGAGAATCTGCAAAAAAACTTGTTTTTTTACGTTTGCCCCATCTGCGTGCTCTCAGATGATCACGGGCCACGTGGCAGAGCGATTGAAAATGTGTTCGGCAAATGTTTTGCCCGTTTGGTGTAAAAATCATCACGAGGATGTGGAGATAGTGCACTTACCGTGCTGCCTCGTCGAGGTTCAAATCTTTGTGTTTAACAACCGAAACATTTCATCAAAAAGTGTACCTTCCCTCGGAGAGACGTCTGCCAGCATCAGTTGATGGACGTTCAGTTGAGTCATCTCCAGCACCCTGAAAAAAATGTAAAATTCCTGCTCAAATCAATTTCACTCAAACATCAAGCCTGGCCAGTCGGTTCATGAAAGACTTAGGCCAAAAAATTCCTTTGTGGCTGACTCCATAAGAAGATGGCAATAAGACTGGGGTCATTAAAGAATCAATAGACAATGAAGGCACTGCTTGCCACTTTCAGGTTGAAGATTAGAATGGTCTCCATGGAAAGGTAGTGGCAGTGGAAGGGGTGGATAAGTTTAATTGGGAATTAGATAGGCACATGGATACATTGGAGATAAAGGGGTATGGGGATAGTGGCAGGACTTGGAGCTTGCTAGTGTGTGGATGGGTGATACTGGGGTTGGTGCAGCACAGGCATGATGGGACAAATGCCCTCCTCCTGCACCAGTTCCTTGTGTATCGTTATTGCTTGTATCAGAGTTGCTGGTGCTGTGGAAGAGGAAACACAGGTTGAACTGGCATCAAGTCCAATGAATCAATCATATATCAGTTCAATAATATCTCATACAAGAGCGTTTTGTGAATTAATCCAGGAATGAAATGTCAAAGCCTAAACTTGTACACTGTACGGGGGGATGAGGATCCTCAACAAAGAAAATCGACGAGCACCAAAAACAAGCGGGTATGTTGTTGGGAACAGGCCTGCAACGGCTCGGCCATCATGTGTACATGTGGTATAACCCGATGCCAGCAAGTGAGTCACCATCGCTGACACTGGAGAACACCTCAGAAGGGTTCTGCCCCATGGAATGGAATACTTTGTGGTGTGGGCAAGGCATCTTGTTGTACCGTCACACCGCTGTTTTGAGTTAGCAAGATAACCTAGCCACCCAAGAGGTACGCGCACTTGCCTCTGAGCTTCCTCACCAAGGTTCGAATCCCAAATCAGCTAAAACTGTTTGCCATGTAGGGTGATTCATCAATGTGTGTGACATCCCATAAATCGATGTCTGCTGGCATGATTGGTGGACATTAAAGACCCCACGGTGTTCTTCGCGAAGAGCGGGCAAGCTATCGCCGGACCCCCTGAATAAATTCAAAATTCCTGCTGCAGCAAACAGGAGAAATTTCATCAGAAGCACAGCCGTATCTCCCTCAGTGAATGATGCTACCCCACAGCCATGAACTGCATGAAGATGAAGCAGAAGAAGATGAAAAATAAGATGAAGAAGAAGAAGCCATGAAACTAATATGGCGATTTGGGTAAAAAAAAAAAATGCAAGACCTAATCGGTGCAGAGTTATGGAACTCTGCAGCCGAACTGGTCGTTTTGTTGAAATCCCGACAAAAGTAATTATGAATACGAGAACAGAGGTTGCACAAGGAATGATGGGTGAGGGCAAGGCAGAACCAACCCTGGCAGTCGGCCAACAGCTTTGTTCACACTGTGTTTATTGACTCTGCGTGGGGTTTGTCTTCTCCACCCTCTTCACTTCGGTTTCTAACTCACCCTCGTTTTCCTTGAACCCCCACACCACCTCTGCACACAAATGTAAAATTAGTCACACACATGTCACATGACTGATTGAATGCATGAAAGCCCTCTCATTCTCCCTTTTCCTTTGCAGCATGAGTGCTAAGACGTAGAACAGTGGACTTATTTCCAAAAGAAGGGGACATTTTTTTACGACATGTCCATGAGTACGGAAAAGCAGGATAATCCATGGTGGGGCGAGCGGGGGCTGAACTTAAAGGCCTGTCTGTCTGTACTGAGATGGTGATTCTGCAGAGAAGTCAAATGCTTTGCTGTGGGTGTGCACTGAATTCAACCAACGGGGTCGACAGGTTCATTTGCAACTCGATGCCATCATAAAATCAAATAAAGCACAAGTTTAATTATTATAATGCTTTTTCCATCACAGAACATGTTCCTGTTAGAGGGAATTGGTTTGACCAATTGTGGGTAGTCAGTTGGGGGTTAGTCCTCAACTCTAACCCACGTGTATAAATCGAGGGCACCGTCCTCGTATCAGAACCACACAAGGTGGAAATTTTCTTCCATTGAGATTTTTTAATGATGCAAGGCCGGGAAAATGTTGGGATGGCATTTCAATGACGACGTGGATTTGAACCCTCTGATAATCCCAAGTTGATGGGTATTTGAATCCATAAACAGTTGAGTAATAATGAATGAATATTATTAATGATAAAGTCGCAGGCGAGACGACTGGACCAATGGAGGAAAGGCGTGTGCCCCTAAGGTTCTCATACAAGCTCTTTCTCCTCCGCAGATGAACACAAAAGACCTTGTGGGACGATACCTGCACAGTCCCCGATAAATTGGAGACGTCAGAGCTTCACGTTCCCTGCTGGACAGTGATACCACTGTATGTAGTTTGCAGTGCCTTCAGGTTTGAATAAAACTTTTTCGATGGCAGTTGAGAGCTCGTGCTCTGATGGGAACACCAAGTACATGAAATTTTACAACTGGGGGAACGACAGCACATTTACATTTACACTATGGGTCCAAAAAACACGATGTTGGCTGAATGGTTAAAGGTGGCTGGCTTAGGATCTTGGGGTCCTGAGCATTTGAACCCCCTGTTGTGCCATTTCTAATAACACCAGGTGGGTAGATTCATCCTGTCATCCTTTAGATCATCAAAATGAGTACGTACCACCTTACTTGGAAGAATGAGCCATTTGAGTATCTTGCATCAGAGTGGAAACCCATTGAAGGTCGTGCCCCCTTGCCAAGGGAATCTGCCTCGGCTGTCCGATGCATCTGAAGACACCAAAGGAGAGGTTCTTCTTCTTCTCCTTCTTCTCCTTCTTCAACCCTAATATTGTCAGAGAATAAGCATGATATCATGAACACAATAAATGCATTGTTGCTATCAAATGCATAAAACAACACAAACATGTGAAAACAAGGAAATACAAGGAAATCTCACACAGCTGGAGACCATTCAGCCCATCAGGCCTGCGTGAACACCATTCTAATTATCTACACAAGATCCAAGGAAGAAAATGCAAAGAAAAGTTATTAATTAATGAAATCATTTTTTGTTGTTGTTGGTGTTGTTGCTTTTTTTGTTTCTTTTTTAGTTTTTGTAGCTTTTGTATTTTTGGTTTTTCTTCCCCTCAGGGGAGGAGGCATGGGTTTGGTTAAAAACACACATCAACCACACAAACCCCGTTGTCAAGACCCCCACCACAGCACTCTGTACACATGCACACAATCACCCATCAATGCTCAAACTACCTAAAAGTCCAATCAACATCTCAATACCCCTCTATTTCCAGCACTTCCAGGTACAGTCAAAGCTCGTTACTATGCCACTCTCGCTATTATACCACTTTTGCTCGGTCCCGCCAAAATTCAATACAAAATAAATTTACTATGCCACCCCCTACTCTCGCTACCATGCCACTACTGTGTGACTGTTAAAAGGCACGAGTCATGAAAAAGTCTGTATTGCGCAGTGCTCGATTATCACACTCACGTCCAAAGGCGAAGCGACGAACTACAGTCCAGCTGCGCACAAAATAACTCAATACATACGCGCATAGTCAGACTGTGTCAAAACACGCGATTCTTCTCCCCGATGCCAGCCACAACAAGCCAATCACAACACGCACAACGAGACACAAAAAAGCACGAGCACACACACAGACACGCAGGCACACGTACAACAGTGACATAATTTTTTTTCAAATTCAGCCCATAATGTCAGCTCAGAAACGCAAGCGAACCGACTTTACACTGAAGGAGAAGAAGGAGATCATTGATGCCGCGAAGAAGGAGCCGAATCAGTCCAAGTTGGCCAGGGAGATTAGCAAGAAATGGGGCGTCGAAGTTAAGAGAACCACCGTGAAGGGCATTCTCAGCAAGAAGGATGCAATCGAGGCTGCAATCAAAGCTGGATTTCCATCGAAGCGCATGAAGTTGATGCAGGCTCACGACCTGCAGCTTGATGAGGGAGTGCTCATGTGGCTGAAGCAATCAAGAGGACAGAATGTGCCTGTCAGTGGCGATCTGATCAAGGAGAAGGCGATGAAACTGGCCGAGCTGATGCACATCCCAGACTTCATGGTGAGCGACGGTTGGTTGGGCAATTTCAAGAAGCGCCACGGCATCATGTTCAAGACAGTACAGGGCAAAGCTGGAGCGGTGGATTCGCAATCCCTTCTTGAGTGGCAACAACAGGTTTTCCGGCCCTTACTCGGGCAGTTCTCCGCAGACGACGTCTTCAACCTGGACGAGACTGGACTCTTCTGGCAGCTGCTTCCGAACAAGACCATGGCTTTCAGGGGAGAGCGGTGTACTGGAGGAAAGAAAAGCAAGCAAAGGATCACTCTTCTGGTTGGGGCAAACATGAGCGGCAGCGAGAAGTTCCCTCTTCTGGTGATTGGCAATTCCAAGAAACCCCGTGCCTTCAAGAACAAAGAGATCCCGGTCAAGTACAAGGCGAACTCGAAGGCGTGGATGACGGCGGAGCTTTTCGAGGAGATGTTGCGTGCGTGGGACGGACGACTCGGCCAGCAGGGACGCAGAGTGCTGGTCTGTCTCGATAATTTCTCTGGCCACCCTCCCGAGCTCGAGCTGAACAACATCCAACTGGTCTTCTTCCCACCCAACACGACAGCCAATTCGCAACCAATGAATCAGGGAATCATAGAGAACCTCAAGCGCCACTACAAGAAGCTCCTGCTATGCCGCCAGCTTGAAGCCATAGACGAGGGAAAGGAGTTCAAGTTCACGTTGCTCGACGCTCTACACGTCGCCCGGCGTGCTTGGGAGCAGGTCGGCAAGTCGACGATCAGGAACTGTTTCGCGAAGGCCAAGTTCATCGAAGAGGAGATCCAAACTGAGCCACAGGATGCGGAGCTGCCCGCCATCTGGGAAGCTCTGCCTGCCGAGGAAAAGATGCACGAGAACGAGGAGATCGAGCTGTCTGACTTTCTCGAAGCCGACGAGCGCCTCGCGACTGGCGGGTATTTCACGCTGGAGGAGATTGCGGAGGAGATTCTGTGCAGTGAGGAGCCGGTGGAAAGCGAAGATGACGAGGTAACTGTCGAGGAGGAAATCGTTCCGTTCGAGGAAGCCCAGCGCGCTTGCAGCACCGTCCGGAAGTTCATGCAGCAGAGAAGCGGGAAGCCCGGTGTGATGCAAGCGTGCGATCAGCTAGACAACGAGATGCACGAGATCCGCCGAAAGAAGATGCGCCAGCCGACGATTCTTGAAAGCTTTGTGTGTCGTGAATTTCTCACCATGCCATATGTTAGTGTGTGAACTCTGTTAGTTTGTGTATGTTCTCCGTTCGCTTAGCTTATACAACAGTCGTGCCTTTTACTTGCTGGAATAAATTTTGTCCAAAGATTAACTACAGATGGGTAACTTGAGAAAATAAGGCCGTTTTTACAAAATCTCGTTACTATGCCACTCTCGCTACTATGCCACTTTTGCTCGGTCCCGACGGGTGGCATAGTAACGAGCTTTGACTGTACCTATCTAATTCTAATTTAAACTCATCTACTGTTTCTGCTGCCACTGCCTTTCCAGAGAGACCATTCCATGCATTAATTACTCTCTGAGTAAAAGTCCCCTGCCTTATGACCATCTTAACTCTCCTCCTCTTTGCTCTCAGGGTATGTATGGCCCCTGGTCCTTTCACTGTCGACTCTGTTGAATAATTCGGCTGTGCTTATTTTGTCCATACCTTTCATTATCTTAAACATCTCCATCATATCTCCTCGTAACCGACTCCTTTTTAGTGAATAAAGCCGTCTCCTTCAGCTGCTCCTGATAGCTGAGTCGAGCTCGACCTGGAATCAATCGTGTAGCCCTGCGCTGAACCCTCTCTCTGGCATCCATGTCCTTGCGGAACTATGTTGACCAAAACTGCACTCATTATTCTAGATATGGCCCTCATTAAATTCCTATACAATGTTGACACCACCTCTTTTGATTTATAATTGATAACCCTCCGAATAAAACCGAAAACCTTGTTTGCTTTACCGATAGCTGTCTGGAACTGTGCTACCTGTTTACCTCCAGGATCTGTTACCACCCCCAGATCCTTGTCTTGTGTAACACGCTCCAAAATTACCCCTAACTCATGTAATCTCGATTTTCATTGTTCTTCCCCATCCCCAACACCTTACACTTGTTCAGGTTAAATTACATCTGCCAATCCTTTTGCCCAATCTGTGCAAGTATCAACACTTTCCTGAATTTGATCACCACCCCCTCTGCTTTCCACCTCACCTCCAAGCTTTGTGTCATCTGCAAATTTGGAAAGCTCACTCTTCACTCCATTATCCAAATCGTTGATGTCAATCTTTATAAAATGCAGCAAGTGTATGTGTTTATGTATGTATGTATGTTTGTAAATATAGACGTATGGAAATATGTATGCATGTGTGGACCGTACCAGTGAAAAGGTTGGACATACCTATTAATTCAAAGGTTTTTCTTTATTTTTACTATTTTCTACATTGCAGAATAATTCTAAATTGTAGAATAATAGTGAAGACATCAAAACTATGAAATAACACATATGGAATTATGTGATAACCAAAAAAGTGTAAAACAAATCAAAATATATTTTACATTCTTCAAAGAAGCCACCCTTTGCTTGATGACAGCTTTGCACACTCTTGGCATTTTCTAAACCAACTTCATGAGGTAGTCACCTGGAATGATTTTCCAACAGTCTTGAAGGAGTTCCCGCATGTGCTGAGCACTTGTTGGCTGCCTTTCCTTCACTCTGCGGTCCAACTCATCCCAAAACATGTCAATTGGGTTTCGGTCGGGTGACTGTGGAGACCAGGTCATCTGATGCAGCACTCCATCACTCTCCTTCTTGGTCAAATAGCCCTTACACAGCCAGGAGGTGTGTTTTGGGTCACCGTCCTGTGAAAAACCAATGATGGTCCCACTAAGCGCAAACCAGAGGGGATGGCATATCGCTGCAGAATACTGTGGTCGCAATGCTGGTTAGTGTGTGTTTTGAATGCTAAATAAATCGCCGACGGTGTCACCAGAAGAGCACTCCCACATCATCACACCTCCTGCTCCATGCTTCATGGTGGGAACCACACATGCAGAGATCCTCCGTTCACCTTATCTGCTTCTCAGAAAGACATGGTGGTTGGAACCAAAAATCTCAAATTTGGACTCATCAGACCAAAGGACAGATTTCCACTGGTCTAACATCCATTGCTCGTGTTTCTTGGACCAAGCAAGTCTCTTATTATTATTGGTCTCCTTCAGGAGTGGGTTTTTTGCAGCAATTCTACCATGAAGGCCTGGTTCATGCAGTCTCCTCTGAACAGTTGATGTTGAGATTTGTCTGTAACTTGAACTCTGTGAAGCATTTACTTTGGCTGCAATCTTAGGTGCAGTTCATTGGTGATTTTTGAGGCTGTAACTCTAATAAACTTATTCTCTGCAGTAGAGGAAACTCTGGGTCTTCCTCTCCTGTGGCAGTTTCTCATGAGAACCAGTTTCATCATTGTGCTTGATGATTTTTGCGACTGCGCTTAAAGAAACTTTCAAAGTTCTTGAAATTTTCTGGATTGACTGACCTTCATGTCTTAAAGTAATGATGGACTGTCGTTTATCTTTGCTTAGTTGAGTGGTTCTTTCCTCCTCCAGTAGACAAAATCATGGTCTTTCACCAAATCGGATTATTTACTGAATACCAACCCCAACTCGTCACAACACAACTGATTGGCTCAAACGCATTAGGAAGGAAAGAAATTCCACAATTTTTTTTTTATCAAGGAACACCTGTTAATGGAAAAACATTCGAGGTGACAACCTCATGAAGCTAGTTGAGAGAATGCCAAGAGTGTGCAAAGCTGTCATCAAGGCAAAGGGTGGCTTCTTTGAAGAATCTAAAATATTGTTGTGGTTACCAGATTCGCAAACCACCATTCAGGTCCCTTAGGTGAGGTATCTCGGTAAGTGCATGTGTAGTTAGGCCCAAACCCGTTGTCTAGTGGGAATACATGTCATTTATGCGAGCTGCGACTCTTCAGGATAGCCGTTTTTCTTTTACTATCTTTATTTTGGACCAACCGCCATGATCACAACCACAACATCAACCACCAACCACAACCACCGCTTCACCACAACCGCCACGACCTTCCCATCACAACTCGCCACCATCGCATCACCGTCATCTCGCGCCACTCATGGGCACCGATGCTGGACTCGTGTAGGGCGCACGTTGAACAGCGTGTACAAAATCACGGATTTTGTACTTCAAAAACGGATCAAAAACGACACACGCCCACTTTTTGCCGTCCAATCGGTGAGCGAGGGGCGATTTGGCCCCGCCTCCAGAACGATCGATATATGCAAATTTGTGGATCAAAAAGCCTTCACGCCCACTTTTTCTCGGGCCAATGGGGAGCGAGGTGAAAGGTCAAAGGGAGGGGGTCAAAGGCGAAGTTACGGGGGGATAAAAGGACGGTGTTCGTCAGTCAGAGAGAGTCAGCAGAACGGGGTCGGAGAGTCAAGAAGAGGAGAGTCGGAAGCAGAGGGTCAAGACTTCGCGGGCGGTGGAGCTGCTCGTCGTGTGCGGTGGAGTCGGAACGGAGGGGACGGAGCTGTGGAAAGGCGGCGACACCAGACGAGGGGGTGCTCGCGTCGTGCAGGAAGCTGCACCCGAGGGAGGCCGACAGCGCGACCTGGCCGAGGTGGAGACGCTCGTCGCACATAATAAAGATCCTCTATACCCCGAGCATCAGCAACCCCCCTCCTGTTTCCCCCCGCGCTGAGATAGTGCGACCAAGGGGGCCCCGTTCCCACCCCCGACCAGACACCGTCCACGAGGCCCGCGGGTTGCGGGGCCATCGCCGCTCCGCGTCTCATCACCAGACGGGTAGGCCCGACCCGGTCTCGGCCTCAGGCCTGCCCCATTCTTGGGGGATTTCTTTTCCTTGGTTTTGGGTATGTGTTGTCGGCGCCGTCTGTGAAGTAGAATTGTATAAGTGTTGCCGTGTGCTCGGTAGTCGGTATTAGCTCTGCACTGTGTTTTCACTTTTATGTTTGCTTTTTGTGTAAATGGAATTGTGTTTTCTTTTTTTGTGTGCATTTGGTGGAATTGTATTTGTGTGCTTTCCGTTCGTCGCGAATAAATGTGCTTTATTGTTGAACTGTTCTCCCGCTTCGCTTCGTCTTTTCCTCCATTGAATCCCCATCTTGCTTCACGTAAAGGGTTGGTAGTGGGCTGAATACGCCCGATAATTAATCGAACCGTCGAGGTCGACGATAACACTGCTCGGTTATTCTGATAGTACGGAACGGGTCGCTTAAGTGGCCCGTGTCCGAAGTCGACCTGCGGCGAGGTGCGATCGCCCGGTCTACCCTCCGCGTGGGTACTTAGGTAGTTCGAATTTGGCGAGCAACCCTATCCCACGCGGGGGCTGATTGGCTCGATCGCGGTGAGACCGAAAGGTCCACCCATGACTGGTTCCCGGCGTTAGTCCGAGAGGGTCACGACTGGATTGTCCGTCCGGTGGGCGACGTGCCGCGATTCGAGTTACGTGGCCGTCGCACGCCGGCGGGCGCGAATCCGCAACACTGGTGTCAGGAGTGGGATACAAATTCATCGCCCTCCTCGCGGCACTGGTATTGGAGAGCGGGACAACAGGCTCTCCTGTCTCCAGCGAAATTCACGGGAATCGGTCCAGGGGTGAGAGAAGCGACCCCCGATTCCCTCCAAATTACGAGCGAGCAAATTAACCCTTCACGAGAAGCAAGATGGCGTCTCAAGGCGAGCGGGAGCCGGGGGTATTAGAAATGGATATGTGTAATAATGTAGAATCCATGGTCCAGGATGGAATCCCCGAGCAGGAAATGTTGATTGTGCAGGAACACGGACTCGCCCAACTGAACCCAGGGCCCGAGGTGGGTGCGGCAGCGGCCGCGGTGTATGACACCTCCCCCCCCTCTCCACCAAGACCCTTCCCCAACCCCTGCCGAAACGGCTCACTTGAGTGCATCCGACATGGCCCAGCTATTCACCATGCTGGCACAAATGAATGCAGAAATAAAAAGCATGAACGAAAAGATTGATGCGAGTACACAGCAAATGAGGGAAGAAACGAAAAAGCTGCGGGGTGAGACGCAGAACATGGGCCGATGCCTGCAGGCGGGCATGAAGGCCGTGAGCAGGGAACTTAAAATGGCGACTCCACGTGTCGGAACGAACGAGCTGGAAGGGGGTGCAACGGCTGACAGGCCCGCGGTGGAGGCGGGTAAGGAAAAAGTAATTCGGGAGACAAGAGACGAGGTGAAAGTAATTGCGAGGGAGAGAAAAGAACAATTAATACCAAGAGCAAGGATGAGGTACGCGGAGATCGTGAAAGAGCAAGGAGTGAAAAACAGGGAAGGACGGGAGCGACTTAAAGAGAAAGCAAGGTTGACCTACATAAAGATAAGGGAAAGACGCCAGAAAGAAGCAGAGACCAATAAACACGATGAAGACGGGGTGAGTGACGCACACACACACACGGAGGTAGTGGAGGATAATGGGGGTGAGCTCGCGGACCGTGCAGGGACCCGGTGCGAGCAGCGGGATAGCCTCCTCCAGGAACGAGGGGAGGGAGTATGCCCCCTTGAGGTGAGTCACGACCAGGTGAGTTCGGTCGTGTTTTGCGAGGTTGAGGGGACGGGTGCTGTGGACGGGTGCACGGAGAGCTTGGGGGGTATAGAGGCCCCGGAGACCCTTGTGGGGACACGAATCCCCAGTGTGGTTGTCCCTGTGTGTGTGGTGCAAGGTGTAAGTGCCCCCGCGTGTATGAGTGAGGCACGGTGTGTGGATGAGGCACCGCGGTTGAGTGCCCCCGCGTGTGTGGATGAGGCACGGAGTGCGAGTGAGGAACCGCGGGTGAGTGCCCCCGCGTGTGTGGGTGAGGCACCGCGGGTGAGTTCCCCCGCGCGAGTGAATGGAGCACCACGTGTGAGTAGTATGGTTTGTGTGAGTAGTGAGGCACCGCGGGTGAGTGCCCCCGCACGCGTGAGTGAACGGCCGTGTGCAAGGTCGCTGTGTGCAAGGGAGACCGTGTGTGTGAGAGAGCGGTATGAGAGGGAGATGTCGGTTGGCATGCGGGAGCACGCAGCCGCGTCTCCCCGTGTGAATGTGATGGAGTGGACTGTGTGCGTCGTAACACGCAGGTGTGCGTGGGTGGAATGGCGACGACGACGGCGACAGAGGAGAGAAAGCCGAGTAGCGGCTGTAGTTGTTTCGCGGACCGTGCCGGGTTCACCCAGCAGTGAGCACGCGGTTCGTGCTGTGCAACGCACGAGACCACCACGTGCTCGCTTGCGAGAGTGAAGTCCCGGTCCGGAAACGCACGCGGTGGATTTGCCGATCCCGCGGACGGACAAAGTTTAGGCAGGTAAATGGATTTGGACCGGACGGGTTCTCCACGCGATCGTGTGTGTGAAGCTCCAACGGGCAAAGCACATGTGTTCGCGTGGGGAACCCCTCGAGACGTGTGGCTTGTGTTTTTTTTTTATGCGCACGGTGACGTCATGGCTGCACGTGTGGTTGGAATCCGGCAGGAGGGGTATCTCTGCCGGATGGCACCGTCCAAGGAGGGACGAGGAACACGTGCAGCTGCATGACGTCACGGACAGGTGCAAAGTGCGCGAGCTCTGAGTTGCCGCGCAGGTGCTGCGCATGGAAAAAAAAAAAAAAAAAAAAAGCAAGCCCCACTTTCGGGTGCACAGGATTCCTGGGCAAGGGGTGAAAGACCCCCTTACCCTGGGCACAGGATGGAAACTAGTTAGGGGGAAGGGTTAGCTTAGTTAGACCGACTTCATGGGGCAGGGGTAAGTCCTCATGGAGTCCGTGGAATGGATTAGTTAGAGGGATTGTAGCCAGATTTAGGTTGGGGAATAAAATGATTTATTTGGAGACATGGACAGACTTATGAATGTGTAGAGGGGACGTAGTTTAGCTACGTAGTGTTAAAAGGAACGTGCTGTAGTTTAAGGGACGACGTGGGAGCACGAGTTAGTTAGGGGATGTAGTTAGAAGGATGGCAGAGTTCAGCGGTGAGTGTGTTGAAGAGTTGGTGAGTTGTGAGGTGAGTACATGGTGAGTGAGTGAGGCCAGCGGGTCTGTGTGAGTGGAGCGAATGGGGAATGCATGGTGCAATGAGTGATTGGGGGGAGGAGTGACTCCCGCCCAAGGGACCCCGGGGTCAGAGTAAAGTGAGTTAGCTGGGTTAGTCAAATTGAAAAATGGAGGTCGTTTTGCTGTTGGTGGGAAAGTAGGCTCGAGACCCATTTGGAGGGGTGCAGGAGCCCTGTTGACGGGCTTGGGAGCGTGGCTGCGAAAGGTGAGTATCGCTGAGTGGGTACCCCGGGCACCAGGCTAGTCGGC
Source organism: Eptatretus burgeri (assembly GCF_056783735.1). NCBI lineage: Eukaryota > Metazoa > Chordata > Myxini > Myxiniformes > Myxinidae > Eptatretus > Eptatretus burgeri. The sequence continues at coordinate 140,944,909 of NC_140961.1, forward strand.
CGTGGTAGGCCATGGGCCCATGGGGGGCCGGGATAGAGTAGTGGGCACGGGTGCGCCTGCTTGGTGCGGGGGCCCGGGCGCCATTAGCCGCGTGGGCAGTGTTGTGGGCACGGGTGACCCTCGGAAAGGGGCCCGGGAGGCCGGCCTGCCACGTGTGCGTTTCAGGGGAGGTGCCATGGGGGGCACTCCCCGGTGTTAGGGAGCTGGTAGGCTCGGAGGCAGTGTAGTGCCCGGGGGTGCCATAGCGGGAGATTCGGCAGAGGGTCGTGCCTGCCAAAGGGAGCCACGTGTCCCAGCCAGGAGACCGTGTGAGGGCACGGAGAGAAAATTGGGGGGCGAGGCCCGAAATTGTGAGGACACCAACACAGGCGACGGGAATCTGGGTTGTTAGAACCAATAGTTTAAGCGAGAGGCGCTTGTTGAAAGCCCCGGGGTAGTTTAACAGTTAAATGGTTAGGGTAGATTAGGAGATGTACCCCTCCGCACCATCCATCCCCTCGCTGTCGTTGTGGGCCGCTGGACCCACTTGGTGTTGAGATCGCCGAACTCTGGGGAGGCCATTCTGAGGCTTCGGTGGGCCTCGACACAGGACGCTAGCTCTCCCTTATTCCCCTCCGGGAAGGGAACGTAGGGGTTGGGAGTAGGCTAGGTGACAGAATAGGTTAGCCGAACAAGGACGATAAAGGGGGTTAGGGGACGATTTATAGTGGGGAAGTAAAAATAAAAACAATAAAAAAATTAAGTTGGGGCTAAATTGGGGTTTGACAAATTAAGGGAGTGGGTATGTACAGTGACAGGCAAAGGCGATAGGTTGGGAGGGAGACAGGTAGGTAGGTCCGAGCCCGCCTTCCAAGTGGCCAGCACCACCGCACTCCCTCCACCAACCTCCATTGAACGGCAAAGGCTGGCCAACTTCATCGGCTGGCCGTGTTTTGCTTCAAGGCGGAGGCCGGCCAACTTCATCGGCAGCTGTGTGCTGCAAGGCCTGTGCCGGCCAGTTCATCTGCTGGCTGTTTTTCTTCGAGGCCTGTGCCGGCCTGGTTCTGCGGGCTGTGTTTGCCTGCAGCGGCCTTCTTCTGCGGGCTGTGTTTGCCTGCAGCGGCCTTCTTCTGCGGGCTGTGTTTGCCTGCAGCGGCCTTCTTCTGCGGGCTGTGTTGCCTGCACCTTTGCCATGCCATGCCCACTGCCCACGTTCACCAGCCCCGTTCAATTTTTGCTTTGCCCCCCCCCCCTGTTCATTTCCATGTGCGCCAGGATCCGCAAGGCAACAGTTTGCAAGCTGCGAGAACTGCCCTGTTGGCAGCTACAACACGGGCCTGCAGTGGCGGCCCGTGCACCGTGTTTGTGTTCATCCATCCATTCGTTGTGCTCATTGCGTGTGCCACTTGAGCTGGCACGGAGACTGCATTTGTGCAGCCCATGCACCGTTGTGGTTCACTGCATTCGGTCCATCCATTCATCCATCCATTCGTTGTGTTCATTGCGTGTGCCACTTGAGCTGGCACGGAGACTGCGTTTGTGCAGCCCATGCACCGTTGTGGTTCACTGCGTTCAGTTCAAAAGGGAAGGCCTTGGACTGCGTGTGAGCAGCCAGCCACGTTCCCTGTCACCTGCATTGTTTTGAGCCAGAGACTGCATGCGAGCAGCCTGGCTCCCTGCTAACTGCTTTTCTTTTGCAGAGTTCAATGATCCTGGGCCATGGTTTAGTGTAAAATTTGTAAGTTAAGGTTAAGATGTAGTGTAAATATGAGTGCGCCCCCGGCATGTCTGTCTTAGCGCCGGCAATTTTATTTAAGTCGTCCGTGTGAGTGAGTTTGTTTAGATAGTTACGCAGCCCTCAGGTTATTTATTTTTGGGGACACGAATACCATGAATGTCGCACTCAGGGATCCGTAGGTAAAATGTACTAGGGGAAAACTACACATGATGGCACACGAAAATTTGACGACTCGGGACGAGTCTGTAAAAAGGGAAGGGGGTAGTGTTGTGGTTACCAGATTCGCAAACCACCATTCAGGTCCCTTAGGTGAGGTATCTCGGTAAGTGCATGTGTAGTTAGGCCCAAACCCGTTGTCTAGTGGGAATACATGTCATTTATGCGAGCTGCGACTCTTCAGGATAGCCGTTTTTCTTTTACTATCTTTATTTTGGACCAACCGCCATGATCACAACCACAACATCAACCACCAACCACAACCACCGCTTCACCACAACCGCCACGACCTTCCCGTCACAACTCGCCACCATCGCATCACCGTCATCTCGCGCCACTCATGGGCACCGATGCTGGACTCGTGTAGGGCGCACGTTGAACAGCGTGTACAAAATCACGGATTTTGTACTTCAAAAACGGATCAAAAACGACACACGCCCACTTTTTGCCGTCCAATCGGTGAGCGAGGGGCGATTTGGCCCCGCCTCCAGAACGATCGATATATGCAAATTTGTGGATCAAAAAGCCTTCACGCCCACTTTTTCTCGGGCCAATGGGGAGCGAGGTGAAAGGTCAAAGGGAGGGGGTCAAAGGCGAAGTTACGGGGGGATAAAAGGACGGTGTTCGTCAGTCAGAGAGAGTCAGCAGAACGGGGTCGGAGAGTCAAGAAGAGGAGAGTCGGAAGCAGAGGGTCAAGACTTCGCGGGCGGTGGAGCTGCTCGTCGTGTGCGGTGGAGTCGGAACGGAGGGGACGGAGCTGTGGAAAGGCGGCGACACCAGACGAGGGGGTGCTCGCGTCGTGCAGGAAGCTGCACCCGAGGGAGGCCGACAGCGCGACCTGGCCGAGGTGGAGACGCTCGTCGCACATAATAAAGATCCTCTATACCCCGAGCATCAGCAACCCCCTCCTGTTTCCCCCCGCGCTGAGATAGTGCGACCAAGGGGGCCCCGTTCCCACCCCCGACCAGACACCGTCCACGAGGCCCGCGGGTTGCGGGGCCATCGCCGCTCCGCGTCTCATCACCAGACGGGTAGGCCCGACCCGGTCTCGGCCTCAGGCCTGCCCCATTCTTGGGGGATTTCTTTTCCTTGGTTTTGGGTATGTGTTGTCGGCGCCGTCTGTGAAGTAGAATTGTATAAGTGTTGCCGTGTGCTCGGTAGTCGGTATTAGCTCTGCACTGTGTTTTCACTTTTATGTTTGCTTTTTGTGTAAATGGAATTGTGTTTTCTTTTTTTGTGTGCATTTGGTGGAATTGTATTTGTGTGCTTTCCGTTCGTCGCGAATAAATGTGCTTTATTGTTGAACTGTTCTCCCGCTTCGCTTCGTCTTTTCCTCCATTGAATCCCCATCTTGCTTCACGTAAAGGGTTGGTAGTGGGCTGAATACGCCCGATAATTAATCGAACCGTCGAGGTCGACGATAACACCGCTCGGTTATTCTGATAGTACGGAACGGGTCGCTTAAGTGGCCCGTGTCCGAAGTCGACCTGCGGCGAGGTGCGATCGCCCGGTCTACCCTCCGCGTGGGTACTTAGGTAGTTCGAATTTGGCGAGCAACCCTATCCCACGCGGGGGCTGATTGGCTCGATCGCGGTGAGACCGAAAGGTCCACCCGTGACTGGTTCCCGGCGTTAGTCCGAGAGGGTCACGACTGGATTGTCCGTCCGGTGGGCGACGTGCCGCGATTCGAGTTACGTGGCCGTCGCACGCCGGCGGGCGCGAATCCGCAACAATATAAAATATATTTTGATTTGTTCATCACTTATTTGGTTATCACATAATTCCATGTGTTATTTCATGGTTTTGATGTCTTCACTGTCATCTACAATGTAGAAAATAGTAAAAATAAAGAAACAACCCTGAATTAATTGGAATGTCCAAACTTTTGACTGGTCCTGTATGTGTGTGTGTGTGTATTTACATTCAAATATATATATATATATATATATATATATATATATATATATACATATATATATATATATATATATATATATATATATATATATATATATATATATATATATATATATATATATATATATATATACCTGCTCTTCACCCATTGGTTGGACAGTTGACCTCACATCACCCACAATTCAAACCTGAAAGTTTTTTTTTTTGAAAATTTTGAAAAATAATTGATTGGTGGTTAAATTCAATGACCTGATATGCAAATCCTGTTGAAATTTGAAGCCAAATTGATGAAAACAGGATTTTAGAAATCTGATAAAGTCGTTGGCCTTTGGTCTATGTTGACCTTATGACGTTTTGACCTCAAAAATAATCCGCTTCGTGCTTATGATGAACTCTACCAGGTGGTGAAGTTTCATGATGATCGGTTTAATATTGTGACGTGTAGGTGATTGACACACACAAAAAAATAATAAGAATAATAACATACAAGACCAACCAACACACTTGAAAAATGTTCCATTTTTGCAAGAAATAAACCAAAAACGAACAAACGAAAAGAGATGAAGGAGAGAGGGGAAAACCACAATCACCTGGAAAAAATGGGGTGTTTAGGAATGGGGTCATTTGGGGTAAAAGAGATCATGAGTATGGATGGGAGATGACCTTAGTTAGTGGATGAACGAACAGTGTTCTTGAATCCCTGGAGGAAAGAATGGGACAGAACAGAATGGGGAAACTGATACCACAGGTGAGAGAAAAAGAGTAAAAAATGAATGGAGGTGAACAGTGAGCCTAGATTTTTGAAGTTAAACAAGAAGAGGATATGAGCAGACAATGTGCACTCTGCAGAAACCTGGGAGAGAGAATGAGAGAGAGCAGAGGGTGCCAGACCAAAATGGAGGCAGTGGAAGACAAAGGGCCCCAACCAACCTGCAATACAAAGAACTCAGGCTTCACAGAGAAGTTTCAATTTCATTCAGATTTTCAGGAAAGTACTTTCTGTGTCTGATCAAGAAATTTTCAATGAATAAACAAGGTATTCAGCAAACGTGTTTGGCTTTTAGGAGAGCAACTCGGGATGTTGTCCTGGGATTCCCACGAAACCCGGTCCAGCTTTGTTCGATGATAAAGCCATTGAACAATTCCTTGATTTTGATGTACCATCCTCTCTTACAGAGCAGCAGTGCTGCAAAATAGTTTTAATGGCAAGGTTATACTGGGTGGTTTGCCATTGCCTTTCCATCAGCAGTTTGGGCAGGAATTCGTAATTTGTTCAGGTTGCCGGTGTTGGTGTGCCTACTCTTCACAAAGGACACCGTAGGATCTTTAACTTCTACCAACAACTAATGCCGGCAGCTGGAATGCCCAGTTTAACATCCATCCGAGGGAGGACACGCACATTGATGAATCACCCTGCCTGCCTTTCAATAATCTGCCCAAAAACCCAACAAGAGATCCAATTTTCTTTCAAAATATTTGCATAACAGTTGGGAAATGGGGGGGTGGGGTGTAGGGATTGAGGGGTGGAGGGATGGAGGGGAAGAGACTGATAAAATGCCACCCTCAGCCTCTGATCGCACAGATTTCGTGCAGTTATGTCTGGAAAAATCAACCTTTTTCTTCTTCATTTAGCCATGATCATTTTTTTCCGAACAATGGGTCTTCCATTATTTGGATGTCTGGATAAAAGATGTTCTCCCGTACGAGGTATTCGCTGCACGACAGAGTTTGGTCAAGGTCCTGCCAATTAAAGTCTACAGATGTCATACTTGATCAAAATAAAACCAAATATTGAATGAAAGAGAGTGCACACACATCCTGCAAACACACTTCCTCCATCTCCATGTCACCCCCACTCCTCCCCACCCAACCCACTCCCTTTTCCACCCACACATTAGAGTTAAGCTTCGTTTAACATCCTCCTCCCCCTCCCCCCCCCCCAAGTAATGATGGAAATTGACTCCAAAACAAAACATTTTAACAACATAGAAAATGCAAGCAAGGTACAGGATTGCAAATTGATGACGAGCTTTGCATTTCCAATAATGACGATGATCAAAATGTAATCATCTGGTTTGTGTGTGGGATAGTGCACAGACATGTGGACACACACGGAGCGGCTTCAATAGGTTGAAACATACCTTTGGTCTGTGAGCTCTTGGGCTTCCTAATGGGTAGGCAAAGCATTTCTTGGTTCTTGCCATTTTCCATGACACAGGATGAGAGTGGTAACATCAAATCCATGTGCACTGGGGTGGAGTCATCAGGTTTCTCCTCCTGCAAAGGGAAAGAACAGTCCAATTAGCATTTTAGTAGGCCCTGTCACGATGTAATTCAACATTTTATCGCTTTCATCAAAATAAGAGAAACAATGTGTGACATTAAAACCAATCAACCATCAATCATTCTTTTTTTCCAACTTCAGTGCCAACTCACCCCCCTCATCCCTCACTCTCACTCTCAAAGCAACCATCCCACTCTTCTCCCTCCAAGCCTCCCTCTCCCCTCTCTCAAAAATTCCCCCCTCACCTTTCTCCCACCTTTCATCCCCCTCACTCTTCCTTCTCTAAGTTGGCCCCCCCCTCTCATCCACCAACCTGCCTCCCTCCCCAGCCCTCTCACCTCCATCTCTTCACTCCACCTCCTCTAACTCTCAACTGCCTTCTTCCTTGTCTCCTGTCCCCCCTCTCCCCCAGCACCACAGAGCCTTTTCTCCTCCTCATTCGGCCCCCTCCCCTCGCTATTCTGCAATACCCCACACTCTTTCATCAACCCTCCTTACCTCCCCCCCTCGTCCCTTGTCCTACCCTCCCCCTCCCCCTCCACCTCCTGCACCCAAAGCCTCCTCCCCTACCTCTTCATTAAATGTGTGGACCTCAAATATCCGGGGCCTTCGCTCAAACCTTTCAGATCTTTCCATACAGGTTGCCACTGACAAACCAGACATTATCTGCCTAACAGAAACTTTCCTCTCCCAAGACGTGTCTGACTCCCAAGTATCTCTCCCTGGTTACTCCCTCTTACGGTATGACAGGCCTGAGCCTCGTCCTGGTGGAGGTGTTGCTCTCTTCATCAAAGACTCTATTCCTCACTCTCCATGCACTGCTCTCACTCCCCCACATCCCCAGGAATACCTCTGGCTTCGGCTTCCCCTCCACTCCCACCTCATGTTTATATGTGTACTGTACCGTCCACCGAACAGTGATGACTCCATCTACACCTCACTATCCGAAAACATGGACCATCTTCTATCTTCTCATCCAAACTCTCTCTTCCTCTTATGTGGTGACTTCAATTGTCATCACGCCAGTTGGCTAGGTGTGGGTACCTCTCTCACCTGCCATGAAACCTCAGCAAAAAGCTTTCTGCAACTCATTGGGACTGACTCAATCGGTCAACTTCCCGACCCGGATCTCAATCAATGGTACTCCATCTCTTCTGGATCTGATATTGACAAATTTCCCTGACAATATCTGCTGCTCTTCCTTCGCTCCAATTGGTTCTTCTGACCACGTCCTTGTTAAAGTGGACATCTCTCTGGCTGTTATCAGAGAACCACCTCACCGCCGTCGAGTCTGGCATTTCACTCAAGCCAACTGGCAGGGTCTCCGAGCAGCCATCAAACTTACAGACTGGTCTCCTATCACTACTTTCTCAAACATCAACTCATCCTGGGAATTCTTTCAAAGAAACTTGCTCTCCCTCATGCACAGATTTATCCCCTCTCGTGTTCAGTTGTCTTACCCTTCCTCCCGCCCTTGGTTTAATGAAGCTTGTGGCGAGGCAGTTGTCCTGAAACAACTTGCCTTTGCCTCATGGAAAGCAAATCCAACTGAGGGCAATCTCAGTTCTTTCCACAAAGCTCGGAACAAGTGTGTATCTACCCTCAGGAGAGCCAGAAAACAACATCTTTCTCATCTCAAGTCTGAACTCTCAAACCTCTCTCCCTCCTCAAAATCCTGGTGGCGTTTAATCAAATCTGTTTCTGGTGTATGTTCCCCCTCCATCCCCTCCCTTACCTCAAATGGCCGCACTGCTGATTCCACATGTGATAAAGCTGAATGTCTAAACTCGGTGTTTGCAGCTAAATCTTGTGTCCTAAACCCATCACTATCTATACCCACTCTACCCAGTCGCACCCAACTGTCCCTGGACTCTGTATCCTTTTCTCCTGACAAGGTGGAGAGCTTGCTTTCAAACCTTGAGTCAGATTCTGCAACCGGTCCAGACGGCATCAGCCCACGTGTCCTCAAAGCTTGCTCTTCTGCTCTTGCTCACCCTCTCTCTGTTCTATTCAACCTCTCATTTTCCCAATGTCATCTGCCATCTGCTTGGAAATCTGCTAACATCACTGCCCTGCATAAAAAAGGTGCAAAAACAGATCCCTGTAACTACAGACCAATCAGCCTTCTCCCAAACATCAGCAAGGTTAGGGAATCCATCATCGCTTCAGACATGAAATCCTTCCTCTTCTCCAATGGCTTGATTTCCAATCATCAATTTGGTTTCAGACCAGGTCACTCTACCCTGGATATGCTGCTTCTGCTCTCCCATCAATGGATGGAGGTCCTCAATGCCAGACAGGAAATCCGAGCCGTATCCCTAGACATATCACGTGCTTTTGACACAGTCTGGCACCCTGCCCAACTCACCAAACTCTCTTCCCATGGTATTCAAGGCCATCTCCACTCATGGCTCGCAGACTTCCTCTCCTGTCGCAGTCAACGTGTGGCCCTAAATGGAGTTCTTTCATCCCCTCTTCCTGTGCAGGCTGGAGTTCCTCAAGGTAGCGTTCTGGGCCCTGTTCTTTTTCTGGTTTTCATCAATGATCTCTCGGACTCTCTGGAAAATCCTCTATTTCTCTTTGCCGACAACTCCACCCTCTGCCGTACCATCTGTCATCCCTCAGACCGGCAATCAGCAGCTTCTTCGCTCACTGCAGATCTGGATAAAATCACAAGCTGGTCCAACACGTGGAACATGTCTTTCAATCCAGACAAATCTCACACTCTCACTATGTCTCTTCGAAAGGACCGTTTACAAAACCCCCCCATCCACTTTCTCAACAATCCTCTGGAAGAAGTCTTTTCTTTCAAGCTTCTGGATCTCACTATCTGCCATGACCTTTCCTGGGAAAGTCACATTTCCAACCTCGCCTCAAAAGCCAGTCGCCGACTGGGAATCCTCCGTCGTGCAAAGTCCTTCCTCGGCCCTATTGAGCTCCTGACCACTTACAAAGCTTTTGTCCGTAGCTTGATGGAGTACTGCTCTCCCCTCAGGGCTGGTGCTCCTGCCTCCCACCTTTCTCGGCTTCACGCTGGCGAAACCAGGGCATTTAAGATCATCGGCATCTCCCGCAATGAAGCTGAGTCTTTGGGTCTCTCACTCAATCACCGCAGGTTGGTCGGTGGTCTTTCTGTCTTCTACCAACTCCTCTCCAGCCTTGCCCCCCCTGCTCTCTCTGCGATTTGTCCCCACCACATTTCCACAGGGCGCTCAAGGTCCGCCAACAACCCCCTTCTGGTAAAACTACCAAAATCACGAATCGCTGCTCATCTTCACTCTTTCATTCGTCTTTTTTCCCGCCTTTGGAATAAACTTCCTCACTCTATTCTTTCCCATTCTTCCCTCCAGGCTTTCAAAACAGCTGTTCACTACCACCTCTTATCTTCCCCCATCCAAATCCTCGATCTTTTCTACCCCCGATAATCCACCCAAGCCCACTTCCTTCAATTCCCCTGCTTTCCTTCCTGAAAGTCCCTGAAATGTCCATCTTCTCTTCGCCATGTTCCCCGTCCCATCCCCATCCCTCTCCCTTCCACAGTTCACCTAATGTGTCTGTTCCCCACTGTTTTGTCCCTTCCACTCCCGCCCCTCTTGTCTCATGCCTCCTTGCTGTGAGTTGTGTGTTAGCTCTCATTCGAGCCTCGACCAAGGTATACAAAAAAAAATAAAAAAACTACAGATGACTGCTGATGAACTAATCCTGGAAAAGACATTTTGACCGTCTCATGAAAACATCAAAACAGAAGGGGGATGGACGTGGATAAATGAGATCTGATTCCTCTACACTCCACGTCCATTAACTTCTCTCAATCTTGCATTTCCTTCTCAACCGAAAAAATGTACCCGGATTTCCAATTCCACATTCCCAAAATAGGGGCAATACTCCTAGATGCTCACCTGGAAGAACAATGACACTGAGGAGGAAGTCAACGGGACTATCAGCAAAATATCAGGACAACGGGACAACCGAATCAGCAAAATATACCAATGAATCAATGTCATGGCCCTGATTTTTTCAATCGCATGAAAAAATTTTTATACATCATGGGTGATGAAGGTTGTCCTCAGTTTAATCAAAATTGTGTGCATAGTTTCAGAGAAGAAAGCAAATCCCTCTTTTGTTTTTTGTTTGTTTTCGGGGGTGGGGGGGAGGGTTAGGGGAAACCCCACCATCGACCTCTCAGACCCCGATTTTTTCATTTCGTGAATAAACTTTGGTACATCATGGGTGATGAAGGTTGTCGTCAAGTTTCATCAAAATTGTATGTGTCGTTTCAGAGAAGAAGTTGCAAGTGTTTATGGATGGACGGACGGACCGACTGACAGACTGATAATGTGCCATCCCATAAGCTCCCCGGAACTACGTTCCAGTTGAACTAAAATCAGCTTACGTTGCTCTAAGGACAAGGGCATCAGTGTCATCTTGTCATTGTACACTGCCTCATTGGTGGGTAACAGCTGATTCATGACGTGCAATCATTCCATCACATACAGTGGGGAGAACAAGTATTTGATACACTGCCGATTTTGCAGGTTTTACCACTTACAAAGCACGTATAGGTCTGTAATTTTTATCATAGGTACACTTCAACTGTGAAAGATGGAATCTAAAACAAAAATCCTGAAAATCACATTGTATAATTTTTTAAATAATTAATTTGCATTTTATTGCATGAAATAAGTATTTGATCACCTCCCAACCAGTAAGAATTCCAGCTCTCACAGACCTGTTAGTTTTGTCTTTAAGAAGCCCTCCCATTCTCCATCTTTACCTGTATTAACTGCACCTGTTTGAACTCGTTATCTACATAAAAGACAGCTGTCCACACTCAATCAATCAGACTCCAACCTCTCCACAATGGGCAAGACCAGAGAGCTGTCTAAGGACATCAGGGACAAAATTGTGGACTTGCACAAGGCTGGGATGGGCTACAGGACAAAAGGCAAGCAGCTTGGTGAGAAGGCAACAACTGTTGGCGCAATTATTAGAAAATGGAAGAAGTTCAAGATAACAGTCAATCTCCCTCGGTCTGGGGCTCCATGCAAGATCTCACCTCGTGGATCCTCAATGATCATGGGAAAGGTGAGGAATCAGCCCAGAACTACACGGCAGGGCCTGGTCAATGACGTGAAGAGAGCTGGGACCACAGTATCAAAGAAAACCAAAAGTAACACACTACGCCGTCATGGATTAAAATCCTGCAGCGGACGTAAGGTCCCTCTGCTCAAGCCAGTGCATGTCCAGGCGTCTGAAGTTTGCCAATGACCATCTGGATGATCCTGAGGAGGAATGGGAGAAGGTCATCTGGTCTGATGAGACCAAAATAGAGCTTTTTGGTTTAAACTCCACTCGCCATGTTTGGAGGAAGAAGAAGGATGAGTACAACCCCAAGAACACCATCCCAACTGTGAAGCATGGAGGTGGAAACATCATTCTTTGGGGATGCTTTTCTGCAAAGGGGACAGGACGACTGCACCGTATTGAGGGGAGGATGGATGGGGCCATGTATTGTGAGATCTTGGCCAACAACCTCCTTCCCTCAACAAGAGCATTGAAGATGGGGTGTGGCTGTGTCTTCCAGCATGACAAAGACCCGAAACACACAGCCAGGGCAACTAAGGAGTGGCTCCGTAAGAAGCATCTCAAGGTCCTGGAGTGGCCTAGCCAGTCTCCAGACCTGAACCCAATAGAAAATCTTTGGAGGGAGCTGAAAGTCTGTGTTGCCCAGCGACAGCCCTGAAACCTGAAGGATCTGGAGAAGATCTGTATGGAGGAGTGGGCCAAAATCCCTGCTGCAGTCTGTGCAAACCTGGTTAAGAACTACAGGAAACGTCTGATCTCTGTAATTGCAAACAAAGGTTTCTGTACCAAATATTAAGTTCTGTTTTTCTGATGTAGCAAATACTTATTTCATGCAATAAAATACAAATTAATTACTTAAAAATTATACAATGTGATTTTCAGGATTTTTGTTTTAGATTCCGTCTTTCACAGTTGAAGTGTACCTATGATAAAAATTACAGACCTCTACATGCTTTGTAAGTGGGAAAACCTGCAAAATCGGCAGTGTATCAAATACTTGTTCTCCCCACTGTACACACACCATATGTTAAGTATGAGGAGCTCAATGTTGCCCTTCTCTCTGCTCTTCAATAAATTTTTCAGAAATATTTTATTCAGATACTCTCCAAGAAATATATTTCACAGATTGGGGAGCAGCAATAAGGAGGGGTTAAGGGTCGAGAACGAGACGAGGAGGAGGTGGTCGAGGTCGAGAACAAAAAAAGAAAAAAAAACTCTCAAACAACAAAGAAAAGCCTCGACATTTACAGAGGCAAATGTTGTTTTTCTTTAATATAAAAATAAGGAACAATTTGACCTGAGATTTGACCTTAATAACTGAGATTTGATCTCAGTCACTGAAAACTGAACTTAGAAACTGAGATTTGACCTGAGAAATTGAGATTTGACCTTAGTAACCACGTGTTCCCTGAGCCTTGGGGATACAAGCGTGTTCATAAATAATTCATCGGTCATGTGGTTTGCCAATCATATTGGAGTGAAGGAAAATATTTTTAAAATTACTTTAAATTTTAAAAATGAATCCTATCCTGGTTCCTCCTAATGACTCCATCTTTGCTTTTTGCTTGTTCAGGTTCCTTCTGATGACTCCAATGCAGGACCTATTTTATTTGGTCTTCCATTTGATTTGGATTTAATTTTTAATTTGCTGCCAGAAGAGTTGGTTCACACCAAGTCCTTCTCAAGATTGTGTGGGTTAAGTATTCCATGAATACTTTCTAGTTCCACATGTATCATCTCCTGATGAAAAATTAATGATTTAAAATAATCCAAAAATTGTAAAAACATACCTTGTGTGAGATAAAATTATCTTGTTTCTTCCGCATCCACAGACATTTCACACTTGCGGTCTCCGTCTTGTAACAGTCCGCTGTGGATCAAAAGACAAATGATAGCAGATATGTGAGATGGAATAAACAAATGAACCCTGCTGTTGGTGTCCCCCCCACCCCCACGCTGCTCTCTTCTGCCCCCACCCCCCCTCTCTCTCTCTCTCTCTGCTGTTCCTATTTTTCAGTTGCATCATGATCAATTCTGTATTCTACCTCTTCCACGAGCCTTCACTCTCTCATAAAAAAAAACAATTTGGTCTTGAAAGGGCACCAAGATTGTCCTTTCTGTGTCCACTCCTTGCCTTCCTCGGTGTTATATCCACCTGAGAGATGATGAAAATGGGCTGGAAATTTGATGATGTCACCAAATCAACAAATTGTTCCACCTGCTGGAATGAGACAGGAAAGTGTCCCACAAGAATGCTTCACTGGCCAGCTCGTTGCCCGCTTTCCTTGTGGGATGTAAGAAAGATGCTGAGATCGTGGTGATTAAGGGGATCCAGCACCTGGACCGTTCAGGGTGTGAATGAGGAGCGAGTTTCTCTTTTATTTCGTCCTTTAATTACGTTCTATCCAGGTAAGATGGCTGGTTTCTCATCATCACCGAATGGTGAACCTCGTAGGCAACTCAGATAATTTGTTTCATCTATCCAATGAACGTTGTCTGTCCCATGTATGTTTATTCATCTCCACATTAATATGCACACCTCACAGTCTGATTTTAAACTTGTCTGAACAAATAAATAAATAAATTATAAACTCAATCAGGAAATCTGTTCTAACATCGAATATCTTGTGCAAAACAATCCAAAACATTTTACTTTCTCGTGGTCCCTTACCTTGAGAACATGCCACCGGTATGCAGAACTCGTATGCAGGTCATCAAAGTATCCCCCTCCAAAGTGAGGTATCGTTTGAATGACCTCAATATATTTGGCGAAGTATTCATCTGGAAAACTTGCCTGAGCTTCGCGGTCGAGGTCTGAAGTGGGAAACAGGTAGAAATAAAGGAAGGGGAGGGACAGTAGATCATGGCACGGATGTTCTCTCAATATTGTTTTCAGCAAAACCTTCGTGCTTGTAAAGCACCAGTGAATGACAGAAACATAACCGTTGGGTATAGTAGAGAACTTAGAAAAGGTAAATAAAAACACACCACTGGGAAAATCTTAATATGATGAGGTACCCTCACAAACATGTACTGAATAGGGCTCTTATGTACACTGTTAGTCCCACCTTGTGATTGTTATATCCTATGGTGTTACACAGTGTTCCTATGGTGTGTGTTTGTGTGTGTGTATGTGTGTGTGTGTGTGTGTGTGTGTGTGTGTGTGTGTGTGTGTGTGTGTGTGTGTGTGTGTGTGTGTGTGTGTGTGTGTGTGTGTGTGTGTGTGTGCGTGCAACACTTCATTCTCAAGGGCTCCTGTTGTCAAAGAATAATAAAATTGTACCGTTGGAAAGCTAATAATCTATTCTCTTGGAAGCCCATCAGATAAGAATCTGTTATAAAAAAAAAACCGTCCTTCCAGGAATGAAGAGGAAGAAGCAGGACATGGAACTTTCACGCGGCAGTTTCAAAGGTAGGAGGGTAAGAACCCCTGAGAATTAATCGTGATGGACACGGAAGCAGCACACAAACAACAACAACCACAGCCACGATGACACCAGCAACAGCAACAATGACTATGTATTATAAAAGATCCTTTTTTCTTGTTTCACTTCATTTTACATCCTCCTTGAGATTCACAAATAAAAATGCAATATGTTTGTGAAGTACAACATGGTATCATCTGATTAAATCCGTCAGCAAAGCGACGGGGAGGCACCCTCATCATAATAAAAACGAGGAGAATATAAAAACAGCAATTGGTAATCTTCCAACCCTGATGGTTACCTCGGGAGAACATCTCTTGTTCGACGAGGCCTCGACAAAGCGCACAGTTGATGCTTCCGGAGTTGGAACGGTGCATATGTCGAAGGCAAGACACACAGAAAACGTGGTGACAGGGATGGCACCTGTGTGGTCCAACTGCGATGTCCAGGCAAATGGGACAAGTGAGTCGCTGCAGATCCTCTTCCCGCTTTTTTGTGTTTAACTCCACCTGCAATCACAAGATAAACAAATCACTCACGGTCGTTGAACACTTGTACTTCCAGAAACATTAACAATCGCAGGAGCATCAATAATTTGAATTTGTGAAACATGATGAATGATATGTCATCCTGGAAGATACCCTTCCTCGCAGGAAATAAATGCTGCAACATGGGGTGAAGATGATCCTTCAAGTACCTTTAAGCAGAGATTGGCACTGACCTTGCCTTCTTAGGGAATGAATACATCCAAACAATGCCAGGAAAATGTGCCCCACAAAATTACAGAACCATCACATCTCTTCACTGTTGGCAACAAGCACTCAGGTTTGAATAATTATTTAGGTTTGCGCCACATGTGCACTCGTCTGTTTGTTGAGAACATGGTGGAAGATGATTCATCTGACCACATCACAATTCTCCACTGCTCAGTCGTCCATTGCCTGTGCTCTTTGTACCACTGAACATGCAAACATGCATTGCCGGATGTGATGAGGGAGTTGGGCACTGCAACCAGGCTATGGTATTCCACTCTGTGGAGTTCTCAGCGGACCTTTTTTGATGACACTGGCTGCTCACGCCCCAGGTTGAAATTTACAGTCAATTGATCTGCAGCCTGCTTTGCCTTGCACTTCAAATTGATTCACGGATATCACGATCATGGAGTATGTGCTTCCACCAACTGTCGTACTTTGCTGATGATGTCTTTCCCTTAGAGTTCCGTGCCGACATCACCTCACATACGGTTGATTGTGAAACATCAGCAAATAAGTTGAGATGTCTTTCTCACTGACGCTCCTGTCAAACGCAGCTCAACAATCACCCTCTTTCAAAGTCACTGAGGTCTCCTCATGAAAGCCATAAATGAAGGCAACCAGGCCTGTGCAGCATTTATATACATGACCATAAGCGTGCTGGGATAATAAGCATTTGCATTCATAAACATGAGTTCAACACGTGATGTTGAATTGGAATACTTTGCACCACTGAACTCGGTGCAAGGTTTTCCAAATTCATAAAAGCCTTGACAATGGCCCTTGGCCTGAAAAATCAAAATTGACGTCACACAATGAGCCACTGCTGCTACCCCAAAGAAACCGTGACCACCCCCCCCCCACCCCACACACACCCACACTCATGACTTCAAGACCAAAGATACTGTGACCCCCTATTCCCACACACACACACATACACACACACACACACACACACACACACACACACACACACACACACACACACACACACACACACACACACACACACACACACACACAACTTCAACCCCAATATTCTGTGACCTTTTTATTTTTTTCAGCCTTCTCTGCTTCATCTTTTCCGTGCTTTTTTGATTTCCTCAACTTTCTGAAGAATTTCCCCAACTTTCTGAAACATTTGGGTTTATTTTTCTTCATTGGCGTGTCGTTGTGTATGTCCGCGAAAACGGCGTCCACATCGATCACTTTCGTTATTTGAAGATATCCCGGTTGTGCTCGTGTAGGGAGCAGGTCACTCCGTGAAGAGGAAGAAGATGAAGGAGTAGTTTCGATTTCCACAGCTTCATTCTACGGGATTGTTGAGGAAGACACAAAGCACACGTGGTGAGTAAATTAATTACGGAGTGAGGGGTGGGGTGTGAAAATGTTGCTCATTTGGGTCTGGATCTGTTTGGGTCTGTTTGTTTGTTTGTCTGTCATTTGGGTCTGTTTGTTTGTTTGTTTACATTACATTTGGGTCAGTGTCAGGTCAGGTTAGATCTGTGACCTGCTACAGGTACCATGTAAACCTGTACTAACCTGTTCTATGGTCGGGTTGTCGGCGACTAAACCATCTACCCCACCAGGTTTTCTGGTGAGGAGGGTGTTTGGATATGGACACCCAGCAGGATTAAAAACAAAACCTGTCAAAGGGCGGAGGAGCTCCTTGTGAGCCAACGGCCATCCATATCTAGTGCCCAACTGTGTCTGCGAACGTCCTCTTGCAGTTGGGTTACTTTTTTATTTGGAGGTTGGTGGCAGGATTTGCACTCTGGCCACCGTAAAACCCTTCATTCCGCAAAACACAAAAACGCAAAAAAAATCTGAAAACCCACTCCGTGGGAGTACCTCCTGTGCAGCTTCCCTTCGCAGGGCAGCTCACCGGATGACGAGATTGGGGCAAACCCTTCGGGACCCCCAATCTTTGATGAAAGGAGGGAAACCACAGGGTAACATCCCTGGGTCAGATTGCGGGAGAGTGTGTCGGAGTGGTGCTGAGGTGTCGTCCACCAGACGACGGTCTCCTTGGGTTAACCTGAGGCGGTCCCTTCGGGTGGGTGCCTGGAATGTCCTATCCCTAAGAGAGGATGATCACCTGTCTCTGTTATCATCTGAGCTCAAGCATTTGGACATCGGTATTGCAGCACTCTCGAGGTTCGGAGACCGGATTGCGGCGAGTTAATGGTGGGTGGTTACACCTACTATTGGTCTGGTCGCTCTGATGGTTACCATCCTCAAGGAGTTGCTGTAGCTGTTCCAATAAGCTGACCCCAATGATAATTGAGGTAACACCGGTCAACGAGCGTATTATGAGACTAAGGATTCGTCACTCCTTGGGTGTCGTTTCTCTGGTCTCTGTCTATGCTCCGACTGAGGCGAGTGACCTCACCGTGAAGGACACATTCTACGCCACGCTGGAGGCTGTGGTTGATGAGTGCACCAGACGAGATACACTTCTAGTCTTGGGGGATTTCAATGCATCGACTGGAACTGATAGGGATGGTTATGGGACATGTGTTGGTCCCCATGGGTCAGGAACTATGAACCAGAATAGCACTAAGTTCCTTGACTTTGCAAGAACTCATGGACTTAGGGTGGCTGGTTCATGGTTTCAGCGCCCACAAGCTCATCGCTGGACTTGGTATTCCAACGCTGGCGGTGTGGCAAAGGAGATTGACCATGTCCTCATTGACGGTCGTTGGAGGATGATCCAGAACTGCAGGGTCTACCGGAGTGCTCAGTTCCTCAATACTGACCACAGGCTTGTTGTAGCAACTCTAAAGCTGCACCTTAAATCCTGGAGAATGGTACCATCCCAGCCCCGGCTGGATGTTGACAAGCTCAAGGATGAGAGTAGCTGAGGAGTTTGTGAACAGGCTGAGTTACCTTGGCAGTGATATTCATGTCTCTGCTGGCTGCGAGTCAGAGGTCAATAGACGTCTGGGTCGGGCCTGGGGAGTCATGGATTCACTGGATCATGGGGTGTGGCGCTGCCGGTACCTGTGCGGGAGGACGAAAGTCCGAGTCTTCAGGTCCTTGGTACTTCCAGTCTTGCTCTATGGGTGCGAGACTTGGACTCTGACCAAGGATCTGAGACGGAGACTTAATTCCTTTGGTACCAGGTCTCTTCGGAGAATCCTTGGCTATCGCTGGTTGGATTTTGTGTCCAACGAGCGGTTGCTGAGAGAGACTCGGATGAGATTTGTTACCTGCATAGTCCGTGAGCGTCAGTTGCGGCTGTATGGACATGTGGCTCGTCTTCCTGACTCTGATCCTGCTCACCAGATTCTCTCAGCGAGGGAGTCTCATGAGTGGAGGAGGCCAGTGGGTCGACCACGTGCCTCATGGTTGCAACAGGTTGACCATCATCTCAAGGAGATGGGGATGGGCCTGGCATCTGCCTGGGGGATGGCCAGACGGAGGCCCCTGGAGTACCGGCGGAAAGTGGACGCAGCGACGTGCCGTTCTGGCACATGCTCCCATACCTGACCTGACCTGAGTGGACATTTGGGGTGTCTGGGTGTCTTGGGGGTCCAGAAGAGTTGTGGAGTGCTTTCAAGACCACCGTCCTTGATGTTGCCGGTGGATGTCTTGGAACTCACCACAGGGCAAAGAAGAATTTTGTCTCTCAAGGGACACTGGATACCATAGACCAGAGTCACAGGGCCAGGCTGAATGGCAGAGCTGAGCTGTTCAGGGAGCTGAGGCGTAAAACTGAACGTGCACTAAGGGTGGACAAGGAGGCCTATGTGCGAGGAATCTGTGAGGGGGTCGAGCATCACCTGTGGACAGGTGATTCTCATCCCGCTTACAGGGGAATTCGCACATTGCGTTCATCCAAGCCCATCCCTCGGAGCACTGCAGTGAGAGCAGAGTGGTCGGCTCTTGACAGAGGAGTCTGAAGTGAAGGCCCGCTGGGCCGGTTACTTTGAGCTGTTGTACCAGGCTGATCCCCCAGCTGTCGAGTTGGACGTCAAGGGTGTTACAATCCCTGTTGCTAACCCTCTAATCAACTGTGGTCCACCTTCGCTTGTGAAAACATGGGCTGCGGATAACCGGTTGAAACGGGGTAAAGCTCCAGGGATCTGTGGCATCCATGCCGAACTTCTCAAGGCTGGTGGAAATGCTGCATTTGTGTCGTTGCATGCAGTTTTGTGCTCTGCCTGGAACACAGGCATCATCCCAACTGATTGGAAGAGGGGCCTTGTTGTCCCTCTCTGGAAAGGGAAGGGTGATCGCCAAGACTGCAACAACTACTGAGGGGAGACCCTGCTCTAAGTGCCGGGAAAGGTCTTTGCTCGGATAATTCCCGATAGGGTTCGCCACCATCTGCTTGAGCATCAGCGTCCAGAGCAGTCAGGCTTTACACCAAAGAGGTAAACTATTGACCGTATCCTTGCTCTTCGTGTCCTCACCGAACGCAGATGAGAGTTTCGGCAGGGGCTGCTTGCAGCCTATGTTGATCTCTGTAAAGCGTTCGATTCAGTGAATCGGGATGCCCTCTGGAGGATTCTTGATCTTCATGGGGTGCCACCAAAACTGATCGATCTGATGTCTGAACTCTACTCTGGTACAGAGAGTGCTGTGAAGTGTGGTGGTACCATCTCTGACTCATTTCTATTTGGTACTCGAGTTCGTCAGGGGTGTGCACTGGCCCCCACACTTTTCAGCACTTACGTGGACTGGATTTTAGGGAGGATGTCAGAAAGATCAAGCTGCGGTGCATCGTTTGGGAATGTCAAGATCTCGGACCTTGATTTCGCAGATGATGCAGTCATCTTTGCGGAGACTTTAGATATCCTTTTGGGGGCCCTCGAGGTGCTGAATGAGGAGTCGGAGCCGCTGGGATTACGGGTTTCTTGGGTCAAAACTAAGATCCAGGCTTTCAATGACATCTTGGATGCTGCTGTCCTGTCTGTTTCTGTTTGTGGTGAAGATGTTGAGGTCGTAGAGAGATTCACTTACCTTGGCAGTGATATTCATGTCTTTGCTGGTTGTGAGTCAGAGGTCAATAGACGTCTGGGTCGGGCCTGGGGAGTCATGGATTCACTGGATCTGAGACGCAGACTTATATTAATTCCTTTGGTACCAGGTCTCTTCGGAGAATCCTTGGCTATCGCTGGTCGGATTTTGTGTCCAACGAGCGGTTGCTGAGAGAGACTCGGATGAGTTTTATTATTTGCATGGTCCATGAGCGTCAGTTGCGGCTGTATGGACATGTGGCTCGTTTTCCTGACGCTGATCCTGCTCACCAGATTCTCTCAGCGAGGGAGTCTCTTGAGTGGAGGAGGCCAATGGGCCGACCACGTGCCTCGTGGTTGCAGCAGGTTGACCAGCATCTCAAGGAGATGGGGATGGGCCTGGCGTCTGCCTGGGGGAAGGCCAGACGGAGGCCCCTGGAGTACCGGCGGAAAGTGGACGCAGCGACGTGGTGTTCTGGCACATGCTCCCATACCTGACTTGACCTGACATTTGGGTCTGTTTGTTTGTTTATTTACATTACATTTGGGTCTGTTTGTTTGTTTACATTACATTTGGGTCTGTTTGTTTGTTTACCTTACATTTGGGTCTGTTTGTTTGTTTACATTACATTTGGGTCTGTTTGTTTGTTTACATTACATTTGGGTCCGTTTGTTTACATTACATTTCGGTCTGTTCGTTTACATTACATTTGGGTCTGTTCGTTTACATTACATTTGGGTCTGTTTGTTTGTTTACATTTAGGTCTGTTTGTTTGTTTACATTTCGGTCTGTTTGCTTACATTACATATTGGTCTGTTTGTTGATTTGTTTGCATTACATTTGGGTTTGTTTGTTTCCATGACATTTGGGTCTGTTTGTTTACATTACATTTAGGTTTGTTTGCTTGTTTACATGACAGATAGGTTTGTTTGTTTGTTCATTCGCACAGAACTTTCGTGTTAATCTCCACAACTGCTTATTGGATTGAGCCCAAATTTTCAACATTCATGCGAGTACTCATGGAGAATGTTTTAATGACACTCATGATGTCATAGATCACGTGGTGTGGTAGCCATGTGAGAAAAATGGAAAACCTTTGGACCTCTATATCTCTGAAACTGTACCAAGGAACAAATTGAAACTTGTCACATAGCAAGTTCCCCTCATGGGGAATGAGGGGGTGTTTTTTTTTGATAACATCACAGGTGCCTTCATAATGACATCATAATTGCATATATAGAACACATCTGATCATGCTGAAAAATTTTGAGGATAATCTTGAGATAACATGGTGAACAAAAATTATTTGACGATGTCATCGGTCACGTGATTTGGCAGCCATATTCGTTTTTTTAAACCTTCAAAATCATTGAAATGGCTGAACCAGTCATCACTGCCAGCATTTATAAAGTGGCACTTCCAATTATGGCTCTCATTAATTATGCAACAAACCAGGACACAAACACACAAAATACACCACACAAAACCAAACAAAACACCACACAACACAGCGCACAAAACCAAACACACAACACTAAACGACACAAACACCACACAACACACCACACTAAACTACACAAACACCACACAACACATCACACTAAACTACACAAACACCACACAACACACCACACTAAACTACACAAACACCACACAACACACGACACAAAACGACACAACACAACACACTAAACTACACAAACACCACACAACACACCACACAAAATGACACAACACACCACACTAAACTACACAAACACCACACAACACATCACACTAAACTACACAAACACCACACAACACACCACACTAAACTACACAAACACCACACAACACACCACACTAAACTACACAAACACCACACAACACACGACACAAAACGACACAACACACCACACTAAACTACACAAACACCACACAACACATCACACTAAACCACACAAAACTACACAAACACCACACAACACACCACACTAAACTACACAAACAACACACAACACACTACACAAAACGACACAACACACCACACAAAACAACAAAACACCACACTAAACCACACAAAACGACACAAACACCACACAAACACCACACCACACAAAACTACACAAACACCACACCACACAAAACTACACAAACACCACACCACACAAAACTACACAAACACCACACAACACAACACACAAAAACAAACAAACACCACACAACACACCACACAAAACACAACCACCACACAAAACTACACAAACACCACACAAATGAACAAAACACACCACACAAAACAACAGAACACACCAGACAAAACTACACAAACACACACAAAATACACCACACTAAACTACACAAACACCACACAACATGCCACACTAAACTACACAAACACACACAAAATAAAGCACATCTAACTACACAAACATCACACAACACACCACACTAAACTACACAAACACCACACCACACTAAACTACACAAACACACATAAAATACACCACATCTAACTACACAAACATCACACAACACACCACACTAAACTAAACAAACACCACACAACACACCACACTAAACTACACAAACACCACACACCACACCACACTAAACGACACAAACATCACACAACACACCACACAAAACGACACAAACACCACACAACACACCGCACTAAACTACACAAACACCGCATTAAACAAGTTCTGGTGAGGGTGTGCAATCTCTGAATACTCATTTTCTTGTGTGTATGTAATATGTTGACGTCACCCAAAAGATTCACGTCACAATGTCCAGGTCAGGTGGTGTGATTTGATCTGAGTGTTCGTTCTACTGTGTCCAACCAAATCGGATACAACCATGAATAAATTAAATAAATGTGAAGGTAAATGATTGTAAAGTTTGTAAACGAACCCATCCGACATTCGATGGTTAACATTCACTGTTCTTCCGATGAAGTGAACTGATTACCATTCACTGTTGGTAAAGAGAATAAAATGTAAACATCTGATGTCATGGATCAGTGTTGGACCCTCTTTTATGGACTCATTGATGAATCTTTTAACATTCCCATCGTATTGTTACCTTCACTGTTACTGTAACTCTCATTATGAATAAACCAATTATTACCTCACGATTCTCCTCTTCATCTCTCCCTTTTCTCTTTCTCCTCCTCTTCACACAGCTCCACATTGTGCTTCCCGGGAAGTTTATAAAACGATAAAAAACCCAACAAGTCCTTCCTTGTGGAGAGGGAGCACCTTCAATGAAGATCGAGTTAAAGGTCACAACAAAATGGAGCCTCTCGGACGGTCTGCCGACTCGATGTGACCACCAAGCATTGTGATGTCACAATTACCGGAAGGGAGCGGGGCTTCATCTCCATGGTTACCTCAACAACAACGACGGGTCGAGACTCGAACAAAACCCAAAATAATTATCCTTTATAATTAGTGAATTACCTTTTATAATTCTCTTTTACCCTTTAGGATCTCGAGAATTGCAATTTAGAACCTTAAAAACAAAAAAAAACGTTCAGAATGAAACAAGGCGCGGTAGAGGGATTCTTCTTCTTCATATTTAAAGACGGATGGACGGAAGGAGAAACACAAATATTAAAACATCTTCACCGTTAAACATTTTCTACTCGGACCACACGGGATGGCTCGTTATCTCGACCTCATTACCCCGCGCAGGCGAAGCAAAAAACGTGGTTTACTATTGGTTCATGTACTTCCGTCTTATGAATTGATGATCGAGGAACAACGTATTTAAATGGAATATTATATTATGAACACGAATCGGAACATGATCAAGAAGTTTTTAAGGTTAAGTGTCGAACCCGATATCCGATCATGATGAACATTTTGAGGGTCATCTCGGGATTAAATGGTGCACAAAAATTATTTGATGATGTCATCGGTCACGTGATTTGGCAGCCATATTGTTAAAAAAAAAAAAAACCTTCAAAATCTCTGAAATGGCTGAACCAGTCATCACTGCCAGAATTTATGAAATGGCAGTTCCAATTATGTCTCTCATTAATTACGTAAAAAAACCAGGAAACAAACACACACAAAATACAACACACAAAACCACACAACACTGATTGCACAACCACCACATAACACACAAGACTAAACTACACAAACACCACACAAACACACAAAATACACCACACTAAACTCCACATTGTGGATTTTAGGGAGGATGTCAGAAAGATCAAGCTGCGGTGCGATGATGCCTTAACAGAAACACCACATAAAACGACACAAACACAAAATGCACCACAATAAACTACACAAACACACACAAAATACACCACACAAAACTACACACCACACTAAACTACACAAACACCACATAACACACCACACTAAACCACAAACCACACTAAACTACACAAAACCTCACAAACACCACACAAAATTACACAAACACCACAAAACACACCACACAAAACGACACAATCATCACATAACACTCCACACAAAACCACACAAACACCACACAAAAGTACACAAACACCACACAAAGCAACACAAACACCACACTAAACTACACAAACACAACACAACACACCACACTAAACCACACAAAACTACACAAACACCACACAAGACTACACAAACACCACAAAACACACCACACAAAACCACATAAAAACCACACAGCACCAGACAAAACTACACAAAACTACAGAAACACCACACGAAACTACACAAACACCACAAAAACACCACACAAAACTACACAACACACCACACAAAACTACACAAATACCACACGAAACTACACAAACACCACACAAACACCACACAAAACTACACAAAACACCACACAAAACTACACAAACCCCACACAAAACAACACAACCACCACACAACACACCACACAAAACTACACAACACACCACACAAAACAACAAAACACACCACACAAAACAACAAAACACACCACACAAAACAACACAACACACCACACCACACAAAACAACAAAACACAAAACAACACACCACACTAAACCACACAAACACCACACAAAACTACACAAACACCACACAACACACCACACTAAACTACACAAACACCACACAACACACAAAACCAAACAAACACCACACAACACACTGCACAACACATAAAACAACAAAACACACCACACACCACACAAAACAACACAACACACCACACAAAACAACACAAACACCACACAACACACCACACAAAACTACACAAACACCACACAACACAGGGCACTAAACTACACAAACACCACACAACACACTAAACTACACAAACAGCATGCCACACTAAACGACACAAACACACATAAAATACACCACACTAAACTACACAAACACAAAATACACCACAATAAACTACACAAACACAAAATACACCACACAAAACTACACAACACCACACAACGCAAAACAACACCAACACCGCACCACGCCACACTAAACTACACAAACACCACATAACACACCGCAGTGAACCACACAAGCACCACACTAGATGACACAAAACCACACAAACACCACACAAAATGACACAATCATCACATAACACACCACACAAAACCACACAAACCCACACAAAACCACACAACACACCACTCAAAACCACACAACACACCATTCAAAATCACACAAAACATGACAAAACAACACACTTAACTCGACAAACACCACACAAAACAACACAAAGACCACACTAAACTACACAAACACAACAGAACACACTAAACCACACAAACACCACACAACACACCAGACTAAACTACACAAACACCACAAATCACACCACACAAAACTACACAAACAGCACACAACACACCACAAAACACCACACAAAACATCACAACACAACACACTAAACTACACAAACACCACACAAAACAACACAAACACCACCCGAAACTACACAAACACAACACAACACACTAAACCACACAAACACCACACAACACACCGCACTAAACTACACAAACACCACAAAACGCACCACACAAAACGACACAAACAGCACACAACACACCACAAATCACCACACACCACACAAAGCTACACAAACATCACAAAACACACACGACACAAAACCACACAAACACCACACAAAACACTCCACACAAAACCACACAAAACTACACAAACACAAACACCACAAAAAGGTACACAAACACCACACAAAACTACACAAACACCACACAAAACTACACAACACATCACAATAAACTGCACAAACAGCACAAAACTACACAAACACCACAAAACTACACAAAAACAAAAAAACACCGCACAAAACTACACAAACCCTTTCAAACACCAAACTACACACCACACTAAATGACACAAACACCACACTAAACTACACAAACACGCCACACGAAACTACGCAAACACCACACTAAACCACACAAAACTACGCAAACAGCGCACAAAACACCACACACCACACAAAAATACACAAACACCACACAAAACTGCACACACCACACCAAACTACACAAACACCACACAACACACCACACTAAACTACACAAACACCACGTCACACACCACACAAAACCACACAAACCCCACACAAGAGTACGCAAGCACCACACAAAACAACACAAACACCACACGAAACTACACAAACACGACACAACACACCACACTAAACCACACAAAACTACACAAACACCACACAAGACTACACAAACACCACACAACACACCACACTAAACTACACAAACACCACACAACACACAAAACCAAACAAACACCACACAACACACTGCACAACACATAAAACAACAAAACACACCACACACCACACAAAACAACACAACACACCACACAAAACAACACAAACACCACACAACACACCACACAAAACTACACAAACACCACACAACACAGGGCACTAAACTACACAAACACCACACAACACACTAAACTACACAAACAGCATGCCACACTAAACGGCACAAACACACATAAAATACACCACACTAAACAACACAAACACAAAATACACCACAATAAACTACACAAACACAAAATACACCACACAAAACTACACAACACCACACAACACAAAACAACACCAACACCACACCACACCACACTAAACTACACAAACACCACATAACACACCACACTAAACCACACAACCACCACACTAAATGACACAAAACCACACAAACACCACACAAAATGACACAATCATCACATAACACACCACACAAAACCACACAAACCCACACAAAACCACACAACACACCACTCAAAACCACACAACACACCATTCAAAACCACACAAAACATCACAACACAACACACTAAACTCCACAAACACCACACAAAACAACACAAACACCACACTAAACTACACAAACACAACACAACACACTAAACCACACAAACACCACACAACACACCACACTAAACTACACAAACACCACAAATCACACCACACAAAACTACACAAACAGCACACAACACACCACAAAACACCACACAAAACATCACAACACAACACACTAAACTCCACAAACACCACACAAAACAACACAAACACCACACTAAACTACACAAACACAACACAACACACTAAACCACACAAACACCACACAACACACCACACTAAACTACACAAACACCACAAATCACACCACACAAAACTACACAAACAGCACACAACACACCACAAAACACCACACACCACACAAAGCTACACAAACATCACAAAACACACACGACACAAAACCACGCAAACACCACACAAAACACTCCACACAAAACCACACAAAACTACACAAACACAAACACCACAAAAAGGTACACAAACACCACACAAAACGACACAAACACCACACAAAACTACACAACACATCACAATAAACTGCACAAACAGCAAAAAACTACACAAACACCACAAAACTACACAAACACCACAAAACTACACAAAAACAAAAAACACCGCACAAAACTACACAAACCCTTTCAAACACCAAACTACACACCACACTAAATGACACAAACACCACACTAAACTACACAAACACACCACACGAAACTACACAAACACCACACTAAACCACACAAAACTACACAAACACCACACAAAACACCACACACCACACAAAAATACACAAACACCACACAAAACTGCACACACCACACCAAACTACACAAACACCACACAACACACCACACTAAACTACACAAACACCACGTCACACACCACACAAAACCACACAAACACCACACAAAAGTACACAAACACCACACAAAACAACACAAACACCACACTAAACTACACAAACACAACACAACACACCACACTAAACCACACAAAACTACACAAACACCACACAAGACTACACAAACACCACAAAACACACCACACAAAACCACATAAAAACCACACAACACCAGACAAAACTACACAAAACTACAGAAACACCACACGAAACTACACAAACACCACAAAAAAACACAAAAAACTACACAACACACCACACAAAACTACACAAATACCACACGAAACTACACAAACACCACACAAAACTACACAAAACACCACACAAAACTACACAAACCCCACACAAAACAACACAACCACCACACAACACACCACACAAAACTACACAACACACCACACAAAACAACAAAACACACCACACAAAACAACAAAACACACCACACAAAACAACACAACACACCACACCACACAAAACAACAAAACACAAAACAACACACCACACTAAACCACACAAACACCACACAACACACCACACTAAACTACACAAACACCACACAACACACCACACAAAACCAAACAAACACCACACAACACACCGCACAACACATAAAACAACAAAACACCACACAAAACAACACAACACACCACACAAAACAACACAACACACCACACAAAACAACACAAACACCACACAACACACCACACAAAACTACACAAACACCACACAACACAGGGCACTAACCTACACAAACACCACACAACACACTAAACTACACAAACAGCATGCCACACTAAACGACACAAACACACATAAAATACACCACACTAAACTTCACAAACACAAAATACACCACAATAAACTACACAAACACAAAATACACCACACAAAACTACACAACACCACACAACACAAAACAACACCAACACCAACACCACACCACACCACACTAAACTACACAAACACCACATAACACACCACACTAAACCACACAACCACCACACTAAATGACACAAAACCACACAAACACCACACAAAATGACACAATCATCACATAACACACCACACAAAACCACACAAACCCACACAAAACCACACAACACACCACTCAAAACCACACAACACACCATTCAAAACCACACAAAACATCACAACACAACACACTAAACTCCACAAACTCAACACAAAACAACACAAACACCACACTAAACTACACAAACACAACACAACACACTAAACCACACAAACACCACACAACACACCACACTAAACTACACAAACACCACAAGTCACACCACACAAAACTACACAAACAGCACACAACACACCACAAAACATCACACAAAACATCACAACAGAACACACTAAACTCCGCAAACAGCAGGCAAGGCCACACAAACACCACACTAAACTACACAAACACAACACAACACACTAAACCACACAAACACCACACAACACGCCTCACTAACCTACCCAAACACCACAAATCACACCACACAAAACTACACAAACAGCACACAACACACCACAAAACACCACACACCACACAAAGCTACACAAACATCACAAAACACACACGACACAAAACCACACAAACACCACACAAAACACTCCACACAAAACCACACAAAACTACACAAACACAAACACCACAAAAAGGTACACAAACACCACACAAAACTACACAAACACCACACAAAACTACACAACACATCACAATAAACTGCACAAACAGCACAAAACTACACAAACACCCCAAAACTACACAAAAACAAAAAAACACCGCACAAAACTACACAAACCCTTTCAAACACCAAACTACACACCACACTAAATGACACAAACACCACACTAAACTACACAAACACACCACACGAAACTACACAAACACCACACTAAACCACACAAAACTACACAAACACCACACAAAACACCACACACCACACAAAAATACACAAACACCACACAAAACTGCACACACCACACCAAACTACACAAACACCACACAACACACCACACTAAACTACACAAACACCACGTCACACACCACACAAAACCACACAAACACCACACAAAAGTACACAAACACCACACAAAACAACACAAACACCACACTAAACTACACAAACACAACACAACACACCACACTAAACCACACAAAACTACACAAACACCACACAAGACTACACAAACACCACAAAACACACCACACAAAAACACATAAAAACCACACAACACCAGACAAAACTACACAAAACTACAGAAACACCACACGAAACTACACAAACACCACAAAAACACCACACAAAACTACACAACACACCACACAAAACTACACAAATACCACACGAAACTACACAAACACCACACAAACACCACACAAAACTACACAAAACACCACACAAAACTACACAAACCCCACACAAAACAACACAACCACCACACAACACACCACACAAAACTACACAACACACCACACAAAACAACAAAACACACCACACAAAACAACACAACACACCACACCACACAAAACAACACAACACACCACACCACACAAAACCACACAAACACCACACAACACACCACACTAAACTACACAAACACCACACAACACACCACACAAAACCAAACAAACACCACACAACACACCGCACAACACATAAAACAACAAAACACACCACACAAAACAACACAACACACCACACAAAACAACACAACACACCACACAAAACAACACAAACACCACACAACACACCACACAAAACTACACAAACACCACACAACACAGGGCACTAAACTACACAAACACCACACAACACACTAAACTACACAAACAGCATGCCACACTAAACGACACAAACACACATAAAATACACCACACTAAACTACACAAACACAAAATACACCACATTAAACTACACAAACACAAAATACACCACACAAAACTACACAACACAACACCAACACCACACCACACCACACTAAACTACACAAACACCACATAACACACCACACTAAACCACACAACCACCACACTAAATGACACAAGACCACACAAACACCACACAAAAAGACACAGACAGCACATAACACACCACACAAACCCCACAAAGAGGTACACAAACACCACACAAAACTGCACAAACACCAGAAAACTACACAAACACCACACTAAACTACACAAACACCACACAAAACACCACACTAAAACACAAACACCACACAAAACAACACAAACACCATACAACACGCCACACTAAACGACACAAACACACAAAAATTACACCACACTAAACAACACAAACACCACACAACACATCACACTAAACAACACAAGCACCACATTAAACAAGTTCTGGTGAGGATGTGCAATCTCTGATTGCTCGTGTTCTTGTTGTGTATGTAATATGTAGACGTCACCCCAAAGACTCACGTCACGATGTCCAGGTCAGGTGGTGTGATTTGATCTGAGTGTTCGTTCTACTGTGTCCAACCAAATCGGATACAACCATGAATAAATTAAATTAATGTGAAAGTAAAGATTGTAAATTTGTAAACGAACCCATCCGACATTCGATGGTTAACATTCACTGTTCTTCAGATGAAGTGAACTTATTACCATTCACTGTTGGTAAAGAGAATAAAATGTAAACATCTGATGTCATGGATCAGTGTTGGACCCTCTTTTATGGACTCATTGATGAATCTTTTAACATTCCCATCGTATTGTTACCTTCACTGTTGCTGTAACTCTCATTATGAAGAAACCAATTATTACCTCACGATTCTCCTCTTCATCTCTCCCTTTTCTCTTTCTCCTCCTCTTCACACAGCTCCACATTGTGCTTCCCGGGAAGTTTATAAAAACTATCAAAAAGCGAACAAGTCCTTCCTTGTGGAGAGGTGGTACCTTCAATGAAGATCGAGTTAAAGGTCACAACAAAATGGAGCCTCTCGGACGGTCTGCCGACTCGATGTGACCACCAAGCATTGTGATGTCACAATGACCGGAAGGGAGCAGGGCTTCATCTCCATGGTTACCCTCAACAACAACGACGGGTCGAGACTCGAACAAAATCCAAAATAATTATCCTTTATAATTCGTGAATTACCTTTTATAATTACCTTATAACCCTTTAGGATATCGAGAATTACACTTTAGAACCTTAAAAAAAAACCTGAAGAATGAAACAAGGTGGGGTGGAGGGATTCTTCTTCTTCATATTTAAAGACTGATGGACGGAAGGAGAAACACAAATATTAAAACATCTTCACCGTTAAACATTTTCGACTCGGACCACACGGGATGGCTCGTTATCTCGACCTCATTACCCCGCGCGGGCGAAGCGAGAAACGTGGTTTACTCTTTGGTTCATGTACTTCCGTCTTATGAGTTGATGATCGAGGAACAACGTATTAAAATGGAATATTATATTATGAACACGAATCGGAACATGAACAAGAAGTTTTTAATGTTAAGTGTCGAACCCGATATCCGATCATGATGAAAATTTTGAGGGTCATCTCGGGATAAAATGGAGCACAAAAATTATTTGATGATGTCATCGGTCACGTGATTTGGGAGCCATATTGTTAAAAAAAAAATCCTTCAAAATCTCTGAAATAGCTGAACCAGTCATCACTGCCAGAATTTATGAAATGGCAGTTCCAATGATGTCTCTCATTAATGACGTAAAAAAAACGAGGAAACAAACACATACAAAACCACACAACACTGACTGCACAACCACCACATAACACACCACACTAAACTACACAAACACCACATAAAACTACACAAACACCACACAAACACACAGAATACAACACACAAAACCACACAACACTGACTGCACAACCACCACATAACACACCACACTAAACTACAGACACCACATAAAACTACACAAACACCACACAAACACACAAAATACACCACACTAAACCACACAAACACGAAATACACCACAATAAACTACACAAACACACACAAAAAACACACAAAACTACACAAACACCACACAAAACTAGACAAACACCACATAACACACCACACTAAACGACACAAACACCACACAAAACTAGACAAACACCACATAACACACCACACTAAACCACAAACCACACTAAACTACACAAAACCTCACAAACACCACACAAAATTACACAAACACACCACACGAAACTCCACA
This sequence comes from Eptatretus burgeri, assembly GCF_056783735.1. Classification (NCBI taxonomy): domain Eukaryota; kingdom Metazoa; phylum Chordata; class Myxini; order Myxiniformes; family Myxinidae; genus Eptatretus; species Eptatretus burgeri. The sequence goes on from NC_140961.1 coordinate 140,978,701, forward strand.
AACACCACACAAAACTACACAATCATCACATAACACACCACACAAAACCACACAAACACCACACCACTCAAAAGAACACAAACACCACACAAAAGTACACAAACACCACACTAAACTACACAAACACCACACAAAACAACACAAACACAAGACTAAATGACACAAACACAAGACAACACACCGCACTAAACCACACAAAAACCACACAAAAGCCACACAACACCAGACAAAACTACACAAAACTACAGAAACACGACACAAACCCTACACGACACACCACATGAAACTACACAAACCCCACACTGCACACCACTCAAAACCACACAAACACCACACAAAACTACACAAACACCACACTAAACGACACAACCACCACACAAAACAACACAAACACCACATTAAACTACAGAAATACAACACAACACAACACACAACACTAAACCACACAACACACAACACAGACTGCACAACCACCACATAACAAGCCACACTAAACTACACAAACACCACATAAAACTACACAAACACAAATACACCACAATAAGCTACACAAACACACACAAAATACACCACACAAAACTACACACCACACAACACACCACACTAAACGACACAAACACCACACAAAACTACACAAACACCACATAAAACACCACACTAAACCACAGACCACACTAAACGACACAAAACCTCACAAACACCACATAAAATTACACAAACACCGCAAAACACACCACACCAAACTACACAAACACCACACAAAACTACACAATCATCACATAACACACCACACAAAACCACACAAACACCACACCACTCAAAACCACACAAAAGTACGCAAACACCACACCACACTAAACTACACAAACACCACACAAAACAACAAAAACACTACACTAAACAACACAAACACAACAAAACACACCACACTAAACCACACAAACACCAAACAAAACCACACAAGACTACGCAAACACCACACAACACACCACACAAAACCACACAAAACCACACAAACACCACAAAACACACTACACAAAACCACACAACACCACACAAAACCACATAAAACTAAACAAACACTACACAAACACCACACTACACACCACACGAAACTACACAAACACCACACTTCACTGCACACAAGACTACACCAACACTACACAACACACCACACTAATCTACTCAAACACCACACTAAACTACACAAAATTACACAAACACCACATAACACACCACACTAAACTACACAAACACCACACTAAACTACACAAACACCACACAAAATTACACAAACACCACATAACACACCACACTAAACTACACAAACTCCACATAAAACACCACACTAAACTACACAAACACCACACAAAACAACACAAACACCACACTAAACTAGACAAACACAACACAACACACCACACTAAACCACACAAACACCACACAAAACTACACAAACACCACAAAACACACCACACAAAAACCACACAAAACTACACAAAAACCACACTACACACCACACGAAACTACACAAACACCACACTAAACTACACAAACACACCACACGAAACAACACAAACCCACACGAAACAACACAAACACCACACTAAACCACACAAAACTACACAAACACCACACAACACACCACACTAAACAACACAAACACCACACAAAACTACACAAATACAACACAAAACACCACACAAAACACCACACAAAACTACACAAACACCACGTCACACACTACACAAAACTACACAACACGCAAAGGTACACAAACACCACACTAAACTACACAACACAGCACACAAGGGTACACAAACACCACACAACACACCACATTAACTACACAAACACCACACAAAACTACACAACACCACACAACCACCATATAAAACTAGACAAACACTACAGAACACACCACAGAAAGCCACTCAACACAACACATGAAATACCAAACAAAACTACACATACACCACACAACACACCACACTAATCCACTCAACACACAACATGAAACACCAAACAAAACTACACAAACACCACACAAAACGACACAAACACCACACAACATACCACACAACCACACAACACAACACAACACACCACTCAAAACAACACAACCACCGCACAAAACTACACAAACACCACACTAAACTGCACAAACACCACAAAACTAGACAAACACCACAAAACACACCACACAAAACTACACAAAAACAAAAAAACACCGCACAAAACTACACAAACCCTTTCAAACACCACACTAAACGACACAAACAACACACTAAACTACACAAACCCTTTCAAACACCACACTAAACGACACAAACAACACACTAAACTACACAAACAACACAACACACAAACACCACACTCAACCACACAACACACCACAAAAAGGTACACAAACACCACACAAAATTAAACAAACACCACACAAAACGACACAACACACTGCATAAAACTACACAACACACCACACAAAACAACAAAACACAAAAGACACCACACAAAACAACACAACATACCACACAAAACTTCACAAACACCACACAACAGACCACACAAAACTACACAAACACCACACAACAAACCACACAAAACTACACAAACACCACACAAAACAACACAACCACCACACAACACACCGCACAAAACTACACAACACACCACACAAAACAACAAAACAAACCACACAAAACAACACAACACACCACACAAAACACACCAAACAAAACAACAAAACACACTACACAAAACAACACACCACAGTAAACCACAGAAACACCACACAAAATTACACAAACACCACACAACACACCACACAAAACTACACAAACACCACACAAAACAACACAACCACCACACAAAACACCACACAAAACTACACAACACACCACACAAAACAACAAAACACAACACACTAAACTACACAAACACCACAAATCACACCACACAAAACTACACAAACACCACACAACACAGCGCACGAAACTACACAAACACCACACAACACACTAAACTACACAAACACCACAAATCACACCACACAAAACTACACAAACACCACACAACACACCACACGAAACTACACAAACACCACACAACACACCACACGAAACTACACAAACACCACATTAAACAAGTTCTGGTGAGGGTGTGCAATCTCTGATTGCTCGTGTTCTTGTTGTGTATGTAATATGTAGACGTCACCCCAAAGATTCACGATGTCCAGGTCAGGTGGTGTGATTTGATCTGAGTGTTCGTTCTACTGTGTCCAACCAAATGGGATACAACCATGAATAAATTAAATATATGTGAAGGTAAAGATTGTAAAGTTTGTAAACGAACCCATCCGACATTCGATGGTTAACATTCACTGTTCTTCCGATGAAGTGAACTGATTACCATTCACTGTTGGTAAAGAGAATAAAATGTAAACATCTGATGTCATGGATCAGTGTTGGACCCTCTTTTATGGACTCATTGATGAATCTTTTAACATTCTCATCGTATTGTTACCTTCACTGTTACTGTAACTCTCATTATGAATAAACCAATTATTACCTCACGATTCTCCTCTTCATCTCTCCCTTTTCTCTTTCTCCTCCTCTTCACACAGCTCCACATTGTGCTTCCCGGGAAGTTTATAAAAACGATAAAAACCCAACAAGTTCTTCCTTGTGGAGAGGGAGCACCTTCAATGAAGATCGAGTTAAAGATCACAAGATGGAGCCACTCGGACGGTCTGCCGACTCGATGTGACCACCAAGCATTGTGATGTCACAATTACCGGAAGGGGCGGGGCTTCATCTCCATGGTTGCCCTTAACAACAACGACGTGTCGAGAAACGAACAAAACCCAAAATAATTATCCTTTATAATTAGTGAATTACCATTTATAATTACCTTAGAACCCTTTAGGATCTCGAGAATTACACTTTTGAACCTTAAAAAAAAAACTTTAAGAATGAAACAAGGTGGGGTGCAGGGATTCTTCTTCTTCATATTTATAGACGGATGGATGGAAGGAGAAACACAAATATTAAAACATCTTCACCGTTAAACATTTTCTACTCGGACCACACGGGATGGCTCGTTATCTCGACCTCATTACCCCACGCAGGCGAAGCGAGAAACGTGGTTAAACATTTGGTTCATGTACTTCCGTCTTATGAGTTGATGATCGAGGAACAACGTATTTAAATGGAATATTATATTATGAACACGAATCGGAACATGAACCAGAAGGTTTTCAGGACTCCACTCCAATTTAAATAATGGTTACGTGGGGCGGTGTATAATTGAGCAAAATGGATTTTGTTTGTTTGATGAACAACCATGACAACAACAAAGGACTCCTGTCGTGCTTGTCATGGTCGATGCCATTTTAAAGCCGCAGTGGCTGAACATGAAGAAACCTTTAATCTTCACTAACCACTGGAGAGAGAGAGAGAACAAAGGATGAATTATCACCCAGACTTCATTGAAAACAACAACACAAATTTAATAACCATCGCGTTCACACGTGCACCTGTTATTAAAAAAGATCGTTTTACTTTCCACAGGCCATGACTGAGACAGTTGGAGGAACACAGAGGGATCATTGGGATTTGTGGACCTGGAGAAGGCCGACGACAGATGGATGGCCGTGCTGGAAACACAAGTCAGCTTGGTGGAAGTGATGTACAAGGGAATGAAGGGAAGAGGTTTGGTTGGTCTTGGGCTGTCTGAGGAGATCAGCGCGAACATCGGTTTGAGGAAGGGAAGCTCTCGGCCCACTCATGTTAATCATGGTGATGGAGCTGGTGATCTTGGGGGGTAGTGTGGAGAGGATGATGTACGCAGACGATGTGGCTGTTGTGGTGGAGAGTGGGTGGAGGCATTTGGGGGAAATGGGCTGAAGATGAGTTATGAAGAAGACCAAGGCAGCAAAGAAAAGAAATTAATATCAGGTTGGGGGGGGAGGAGAGCAGGCAGGGAAATAGGTTTGAGTATCTGGGGGGAACAGTGACCGTTGATAGTGAGGTGGAGGTACGGAAGAGGATTCAGGTGTGTGTAAATGCGTGGAGGGAGTAATGGATGGCAAGCAATGGAAAGGTGTATCCATGTTCGCTCGATCAGATCACATAAGATGAGATGATTATCATGATCAAGGACCTTTATCATTTCAATAGTAGGTAATCAATAGACATACTGTTGCGGACCGGGTATCGGCAACGAGCATGACCGCTATATGGATCTGCAGAGTCGACTCCACCGAGCACCCGGAATCTAGATCGTACCTTTCGGAAAACTCCTACAAGTACGGGTCCCTTAACGGACCGTGAATCGTCAATAAATCAACCACGTGGTACAGGGTTATTTGCCAATCTTCAAAATACCGAGAAATCCACGTGATGAGTTACCGAGTATTCACACCCTTGACGGCCCTCGTACGAGTCGAGCCGTTAGCGTGCCCGACCCATGCGCAACCCGAGCGGACGGTTGCCGAAGTTCCGTCGGTCCAATCGTACATTTATCGCAGCAACAGCCTTTATAATTCACCAACACGCATCACGCTAAGCCAATGGAAGAAACACAGCAACGAACCGATACATTTAACAAATGTATTTATTTATAATGGGGCAGGGGAGCACGCAAGAAGGCAGAGTTATCACGACTAATGAGAAGCAAGTATGTACAGCAAAGAGCACTAATACAATTCCTACTTACAGACGGACCCACACACAGACGCACACTCAAAAAAAGGACCCAAAATGGTCTTTATAATCCCTTCAGCTCGGAGGGAAGTCGAGCTGAGGGACGAGAAAGTCGCAGGCTACCTCGCCGCGCCGTGCGGCTCGACATGAACCAGAGTACGCGCGGCCAGACGCAGACCACGCCAGCCAGGAGACGAGATGACCCGGGAACCAGAGCACGCCAGCACCGAGATGCCTTTCACCCAGCCTCGAGAGATGCGTTTTGAACAGGCGCGAATTCTTCCTCTCTCGCTCGAGCAGATCCACCCGATTATTTCCTCTCCGTCCCTTTTATCGCTCTCGGGCCCATCTTCAGTGGGTGGGACAAGACGCACTTCCATACTTGGCGAGCGGCCAAGCGAATCGGTTCATGACCATATTTGGGAATGGAATTCAGTCTGCTCATCGTTGGGTGGGACACGACGCCCTCCCTTACTTGGTGCGCAGCCAAGCGAATCGGTTCATCACCATATTTGGGAATGGAATTCCATCCCCAAACGAATTCCGCACACTCCCGCATTCCAGTGAGCACGCAGAGAATGCCGGGAGCAGAGGGTTGTCGCTGTGAGAGTGAAGATGGCGTTGTTGTTGTTGTAGTTGGAGATGTAGTAGCCGTTGTTGTTGTGAGTGATGTAAAAGTCCCTATTAAAAAAAAACTATTAAAATAACCCACAGCGCATGTACATTTATTCACCCATTAAACGAGGGGCGGGGACCCGAACTAAAAACACATACTTACCGATCTAACTGTTCTATAGGACCTGTATGTTGAGTGCTCATGGCTTCCAGATTCGCAACACTACCCAATCCCCTTTTTACAGACTTGTCCCGAGTCATCAAATTTTCATGTGCCCAGCATGTGTAAGTTCTCCCCGAGTACATTTTACATTCCGATCCCTGAGTGCGACATTTTTTCATACATGTCCCAAAAATAAATAATTTAATGCGCTGCGTAACTAAAGCCGCGGTCACACCTTGACGATTTAGCCAGCGTATGCCGATTTATGAAAAATTTGTCGAAAACGCTGGCACACGTCGAATACGTTATGGGTACGTTTTGTATACGTTAAGACCACGCTGAAAAACACTGCCATAAGTCGTAGCACGCTGGCTTTAAACGTTGTACTTTTGGGTTGTCCTCAAATTTTTGCATGCTTGAAATTTTACGACGTATGCCGGCGTATGACTCAAACGTTCCGCTACGCTGGCCATAAGTTGTAGGCACGTTATGCGATCGTTGACACACGTTACTTGTAAGTTACTCATAAGTTGAAACACGTCGAGGTAATGTTTAGCGTACCCGAAACTTATTTCTAACCTATGAGTAACGTTTTGTAAGCACGCTACACGAACGTTGTTCACACTTCGCAACACGTTACTTGAAAAAGACGTAGACGTATTTGACGTCTTCAGGACGACAACAGAACTTAATGAACGCGTTTCTAACTTACAGATACCGTATAATGGCATATTGGCAGCGATTAGGGGAATTGGTATATAAAAAGGGGCTTCGCAGGAGGAAGCCGTCTTTTTTTTAGGCTTAGTCGTGAGTACATGTCCATGTCATTCCGAGAGATGGAGGATACGGCAACGCTGAGACGACAATACCTACCTGTAGTCGAACATCAACATGACCTTATCGAGTTGACACTGCACCAGTTGCGTGCCAATAGAGCCGGGAGAAGAAGACGTGAACGGAGGAGAAGGAACTGGGTGAGACCATGGATATGGAGGCGACGCCATTTCGGCATATATGACCAGTTCATGATGGAACTCCAGAATGAGGACCATGCATCCTTCATCAACTTCCTGTGAATGCCCCCAGAGATGTTAGACGAGCTTCTAGCCAGAGTGGGTCCAAGGATAACCAAGCATTATTATTAAATCATTTCAATAGTCCAGTGGAAGCGATTTCACTCGTTCAATGGAAAATATTTCAATAGCCGAGCACCAGCGTCCAAAAACAATAGGCGAGTGACAGGCATTTATGAAAAGTGAAGTTGCAGCCTATGAATATAAAACCTCACGTAATCGTCGACGATACGCTGCCATGCTATGCATATGTTAGACTATCGTTGGGCATAAGTTGTGGACGCCTAAAACACGCTAATCAATCGTTGGTATAACTTATCTATAAGTTATCGAAGCGTTCTGTGTTCATTACTAGTACATTATGCATTTGTCCAAGTCGTTTTGAATACTTTTAAAATTGAAACAAAAAAATAGTTCATCGTGGGAATGAGAAAAAAAAATTCGCCGAAAAGAACATCGAACAATGGTGCAAAGTAGTCCCCTATTCGTGGATGCAACGAGGATCCATCATCACCCACACCCTCCCCATCACGCCCACCTACTACTACTGACATGGACATACTACTACTACCAATACTACTACTACTACTGACATGCTCACCTACTACTACTACTACTACTACTACTACTACTACTACTACTACTACTACTACTACTACTACTGATACTACTGACATTGACATCTACTCAACATGGAGTCTGGAACACTGACGGGTTCCTCTTGTGAAGCCCATTTATATATACTGATTCCCCTAAACGCTGCCACTACGCCATTATACGGTAGATGTAAGTTAGAAACACGTTCAGTAAGTTCTGTGGTCGTCCGGAAGATGTCAATCAAATTCGTCTAAATACGACAATGTGCGTTTGAGATACGTCACACATAGGTTCAAAGCACGCTACTCATAGGTTCAAAGCACGTTACTCATAGGTTAAAAATTAAGTTTCGGGTATGCTAAACATTACCTCGACGTGTTTTGACTTATGAGTAACTTACAAGTAACGTGTGTCCGACGTGTGTCAACGATCGCGGAGCGTGCAGAGAACTTATGCCAGCGTATGCAGAACTTGTGAGCCATACGTCGAGTACGTCGTAAAATTTTTAGCATGATTGAAATTTCACGACGTAATAGACGTACCACGGAATATGACAGCGTACTTTCTCGTTTTTCAGCGTGCTCCTAACGTATACACAACTTACCCATCCCGTATTCGACGTATGCCAGCATTTTACACACATTTTTCATAGGTCGGCATACGCTGGCTAAATCGTCAAGATATGAATGCGATGTTGATACTTCCAATTTTCAGGTGGTTATGATTTAAATCGGCGTGCGGCAGCCTTTTAACAGGCTACGCCACGAGTTCGTCAGCGATACGTGCAGCGCGCTATGCCTAAGTTAAACTATCGTTGGGCATAGGTTGTGAACGCCTACAGGCTAAGCATTCGTTGGTATAAGTTATCTATAACACAACAAAACGTTCTGTGCCCCTTACTAATAAGTTATGCATACGATCAACATGTTATGAATACGACCAAAACTTAAAAAAAAAACTCAAAACTTCAGCGTATGCCAACGTTTTACATACATTTTTATACGTTGCCATTGCTGGCTAAAACGTCAAGGTGTGACAGCGCCTAAACTCACAGACTCACACGGACAACTTTGCTGCATTGCCGGAGCGATGACAGACTTGCAGGTGGGTCAAATAACTTATTTACAACCTTAACTTATCTATTTACACTCACCATGGCCCAGGACCTACCATATGTGGGAAAAGAAAGGCACAGCAATGTCAACAGTTTGTGTGAGTGAGTGCTCAGCAGCTGAAGGTCAGTCATCCTCAGGGCCTGCTCAAAAGGTCCCCCTTGAGTATTCCTTGCAGTGAACCTTCTTCTTTCTATTTCTTTCATACGCCCAGCTGCTGGAGGCAACTCACCCTAACACGGCAGGCCATGCACCATCCCTAGGGCCATTTGAAGTGGCCTTTATGCAAGAAGAAAGACGTGGCCAGGCTGCTCAATGCAGTCTCTGGCTCATTTGAAATGGATGGAAGATGCAAAACACAAAAAATGGATGGTGGAGCTGCCTGCAGGGCAGTCCTTGCACAACACACTGATGGTCCCTGGGGCACATGGATAGTTGGTGGACACAGGGGCAAATGCAACCAGGGTAGCAGGCATGGGGGTCTGACAAAGGCAGGCGAACGAGGCATGGCAAGGCAGGTGCGAAACAGGCGATACAGCACAAGCAGGCCGGCATGTGAAGCTGGCCGGCCCCTGGTCTGGTCCCGTCAGGTTGTGTGGAGGGAGTGCGGTGGTGCCGGCCGCTCCGAAAGCGGGCTCGGACCTAACCTACGGTCTCCCCCCAACCTATCGCCTTTGCCTGTCTGTCCACACCCACTCCCTTAATTTGAAACACAAAACAACCAAATTTAGCCCCTTTTATTTATTTATTTTTTCTTATAATTCCGTCTCCCTAACCCTCTTTGTCGTCTTTGTCCGGCTAACCTATCCTGTCAACCTAGCCTACTCCCAACCCCTAAAATCCTTTCTGGAGGGGAATAAGGGAGAGGCTAGCATCCTGTCTCGAGGCCCAACAAAGCCTCAGAATGGCCTCCTACTGATCTCAGCAATCTTTCCCAAGGTGGGTCCAGCGGCCTACAGAGAGTGAAGGGATGGATGGTGCGAAGGGGTACATTGTTTCATAACTACCATAGCATTCATTACACTTTAAACTATCCTTTTCTTTTCAAAACGCCTAACTCTTTAACTATAGGTTCTAACAACCGTGATTCCCGTCGCCTGCGTTAGTGTCCATTATAAATTTGGGCCTAGCCCTCAAGTGCCCTTGCACAATTTCGTGGCTGGGCAGCATGGCTCACTTGGCAGGGATTCCCCCTCTGCAGAACTCCAACCATGGTACCCCTGGGCCTTGAGGCTGTCTCCGAGCCTACCTGCTCCTTATGAACGCGGGGGGTTGTCCTTCCTGGCATTGCCCAACTTCCATGCCCACGTGGCATCTTTGGTGCTCTGGGTCCCATTCAACGGGTCGCCCGTGCCCAGTAAAGAATCCCGGTCCCTTGGACCCTTGGCCTACTCTGGCCGACTACTTTGGTGCCCGGGGTGCCCACTACTCGGTACTCACCTTCCCAAGCCACACTCCCAGCTGGTCAATTTAACTCCTGCACCCCTCCAAATGGGTATCGTGCCTTCACTCAACACCAACAATAAAACGACCTCCTTTTTGTGAATTTAACTAACCCACTAACTAACATTACACTGACCCCGGGATCACTTGGTGGGTTTCACTCCTCCCCCACTCATTCATTCGCACCATACATTCCACAGTCACTCCAATCACACTCGGGCCCGCTGACCCATACTCATTCATTATCCACTTTTTCCATTTTCCAATTCACACCACTCCAACACCCTACTAACTAAACTCCTCTAACTCGATCGTGCTCCCTCGTCATCCCTTAAACGAATGCACGCTCATTTTAATCTACGTAACTAAGCTACGTCCCCACTACACATTCCATGTCCGTCCGTGTCTCCCAAAATCCATTTTCCATTCTAAATCTAACCTAAAATTCCCACTAACTAACCCATTCCACGGGCTCCATGGAGGAACTGCTCATGCCCCCATGAAGCCGGTCTAGCTAAACTAACCCATCCCACTAACTCGTGCTTCCTTTGCCCAACCAACGGGCTGTGTGCATGGAGCGAGGCTTTTTTTTCCTGCACCGCCACAGTGGTGGTTTACGGCTTGCCCGTTCGTCCTTATGGGTGATACCAACGTCCCCTCCAATGGCCGATTCGTGCAGCCGTGACGTTACCCTGCCAATCGCACCGAGCGCTCGCTTTCTGGGAATTCCCCACGCGGGACGACGTGCGCTCTGAACCCGGCATTCGTGCTGCGAGATCCCCACCGATGACGTCACCCGCGCACCTAACCTGCGCGGTTTGCCATGCAGGTTCGCACGAGCGCATCATCCCGGAAGCCCACTCCACGCGTTCCGCGAACAGAACACGCGGTATGCAGCACGTGATGCCCCACACACGTGCCCACGTGGGAACCTGCGCGTTCCGAATTCCATCACTCGCCTACATTTTCCTCATCCACGCGGCCGGCTCGTATCCAACATGGAGCGTTCTCGCGCCGGATCACAATCACGCAGACGCGCCCGTGCAGGCGGTGCGCGAAACACACCATGAACCAAGCACACGCCGTCGCGCGAACCCGGCGCGGTAACCAAAATAGCTCTACCGGCGCAAAAGGCTCGCCACACCAGTCTCCCGTCTGGACCGGTCCATCGTCCATTTCCTCGCATGCACTAACGCCATGACACTCGCATTCTGCACATCTTTCGACACATTCGCACCACTCATACAATTAACCACACACATCGGGACATTCACATCGGGATTCGCGCTACCACAAGCAATCCCGGGGTTTCTATACCCCACAAGCTTCGTGTGTACCCGTTCACAGCACTCATCCGCTCAACTACGTTTGGCTCAATCGGACTCACCTCGTCGCGATCTGCTTCAAGGGAGCATAGCATCTCCCTTTGTTCCTTAAGGAGGCTATCCTACTTCTCGCACCGGGTCACGAAACATTTCCCCAGCTCAACCCCATCGCCCCTCACTAACTCTATGTGTGTGTGCTCGTTTTTAGTTTCATTCAATTCGTTCCCTTCTACTTGTTCCATCTCCCGTGTCTCTGTTATTTCTTTTAATTCCTGCATTTCTGTCTCTGTTTTCATTTCCGTCGTCTCTTATTAGTTTCCGTCTCCCCAATTACCATGACGGCGTCTCTCGTCACCCCGACCTCACCCGTGTCCATTGCGGGCCCGACACAATTTGCACTCCCTCCTGTCGGTTCGGTCGTTCCGCCACGTGGTGCCGCCATTCTGCCCTTCATGCTCGCCTGCAGGTTTAACCCCATGCTCTGCATCTCCCCTCTCTGGGTTTGCATATCACCCTTTAGTGTTTGCATATCGCCCATCAGTGCCTGCGCATTTGCGTCCATCTTTTGCATCAAAATTTCCAATAGCTGGCTCATGTCAAGTGGCCCCGACGAAGCCGATCCGCCATGATCGGTCGCGGCTTCGCTGGGGACCGGGAAGGAAATTTGACGGAGGGGCGCTCTTGCGCCGCCGCTCCCACCGCGCCCATTACAACCTTTGGGTTCGGTTGTGGGGGATGGTCGACCTGCATGGTGGTATGGTGTCCTGGGCCTCTGGTTCCTCAAAACTATTAATACTATCCACCTGTTTCAGCTCATCTTGGCTTGCCGTGTCACGTGTTGGGAAGAGAATTTAAAAACGCTCACAATTTGGGGGATCCGGTGGGGGGGGGGTTGCTCCCGACACCCCCTCATCCGAATCCGTGAATTTCTCTATGGAGGCCGAGGGGTCGAATCACACTCCTGACGACCAATTTGTTGCCGGATCGAACCTGTCAATTTTGTTAATGGAGGCGGAGGGGTTCGCATCTCCACGACTGACACCAATTAGTTGCGGACCGGGTATCGGCGACGAGCACGACTGCTAGATGAAGCTGCAGAGTCGACTCCACCGAACACACGGAATCTAGATCGTACCTTTCAGAAAACTCCGACAAGTACGGGTCCCTTACCGGACCGTGAATTGTCAATAATTACACCACGTGGTGCAGGGTTATTTGCCAATCTTCAAAATATCTAGAAATCCACGTGGCGAGTATGAGAGTATTCACACCCTCGACAGCCCTCGTACGAGTCGAGCCGTTAGCGTGCCCGACCCGTGCGCAACCCGAGCGGACGGTTGCCGAAGTTCCATCGGTCCAATCGTATATTTAACGCAGCTACAGCCTTTATAAAACACCAACACGCGTCATGCTAAGCCAATGGAAGAAACACAGCAACGAATTGATACTGTTACAGTTGTGGAAATTCACAGAGCACCATATAGGTCCTTAGATCAGTTATGTCGATAAGTCTGTGTTCAGATAGATTTCCCCACCTATGTCAAAGGGATTTATTCGTGTCGCCGGGCTGTGGTCTTTGAGTTAGCCGTTTTTCTTTTACTATCTTTATTTTGGACCAACCGCCATTACTACCACCACAAAGCGCCACCAACCACAACAACCACGATCACCTCAACCACCAATCACAACAACCATGCCACCTCAGCCACACCACCATTACTACCACCACAAAGTGCTAGCCACGCCACGTTAACCACAACCTTCACAACCACACCACCACGTTTCCATCTCAGCAATGGTTACCAGAAGCCTGGTTCGTCGAGGGAAAGCAGGCAGACAACCCTTCCCCCCCCCTCCCCCGAACAAATGGCGTCTCCGCGGCCAACACGAGAGATTCCACCCTGCGAGTGGAAAAAGACAAATACAGCGGCGAGGGAGCGTCCCCGATTTGGCGGGAAAACGCTTCCTTCAAGAAGATTCCCGCGCATGCTGGAAGGAGGGGCGGGAGGTGAAAAGGGGGAGGGGCTTGGTGATAAAGAGGCGGAATGCGAGCGCGGGGGAACTTGTGCTGAGGAGAATCGCGAGAAGGAGAGGGAGCTTTGTGAGCTGAGGCGGAACGACAGCGCGAGAGGGCTTTTCTGAGCTGAGGCGGATCGAGAGATCGTGAGTGAGGTGGATCTCCGGACCGAAGGTGCTCTGGCTGGGTCGGTGGTCGTGACGGAGCCACCTTGGATCCTGTGCGAAGCCGGATAATGGAGGACACGAGCTTGGGGAGCTCACCACATGGTCATGTTTTTCCTTTTTATTTCTTTCTGGGTGTTGGTGTGTGTGTGTGTGTGTGTGTGTGTGTGTGTGTGTGTGTGTGTGTGTGTGTGTGTGTGTGTGTGTGTGTGTGTGTGTGTGTGTGTGTGTGTGTGTGTGTGTGTGTGTGTGTGTGTGTGTGTGTGTGTGTGTGTGTGTGTGTGTGTTTGTGGCGCCGTCTATAAGTAAACCCGTATAAGTGCATGTGAATAATAAATAGATACGGCTGCAGGTCTTTCGGCTAGTGTGCTGTCCCATCCCCCCATTCATTCCTTGCATACTGCTTGTATGTTTCTTCATTGCTTGGGTCGTGTGTGGAAATAAATGTGCCTGTCTCAATGTACCCGTTCGTCACGTCCTTTTCCTTCATTGAACTGCCATCATTGAGTTCAGAATATTGCTGGCTTTTTAATAGCCGATAAAGCGATCGGGTCCAACGGGGCTGCGCGATAAATACACCGCTCGGTATCCGCAGAACGGAGCGAGCTGCGTACCTGGCTCGTTTCCAAGCAGCTCCCGTTGAGGTAGAAACTCTCAGTAGCCTTCCCGCACGAATAATTAGGTAAATCGACAATTCGGCGATCGGACCCTGTAGCGTGCGGGTAGAGTACTGACAAGGCTGTGGTGTGCATTAAAAACACCCGTAGCTGGATTCCGGCGTTTGATCCGGAAGGTTGCGACTGGATTGCTCGTCTGGTGGGCGTACGGCCGTGATTCAGCTAAAAGCGGCTGTTTGCACGCCGGCGGGTGGAAATCAATAACACTGGTGTCAGCGAGCGGGAAACAGATTCATTCCCCTCCAAACTAAATTAGCGGGAATCAGACCAAGGGTGTGTAGAGCGACCCTCGATTCCAATTAAATTAAGAGCTTTTAAATTTATTCCGATACGCAAAATGGCAGTCCAAGGCGAGCGGGAGCAGGGGGTATTAGATATGCGTTTAGAAAGAGTAGAATCCATGGTCGAGGACGCCGTCGCCATACGGTTTGGACCCGTACCAGAAGGTTGGGAAATACGGCAATGCAATGTATCTGGTTCTCTTTTTTATTACAACCCCACCACTAATTGTAGTCAGTGGGAGCGGCCTGTGCAGGAACTTTTCTGGCAAATAAACTCGGAGTCGCAAGATGGCGGCGCGGCCGCACCTCAGTGCGGCACGAGGCATGAGCGGGCCGCTATTAATAGCACAACGAGCCGCACGGCACGGCGGCGGGGGAAGCGCTCCCGCCCACCGGTTCAAACCACGGGGGCATGGCAGGAGAGGCAGGGCGACGGCAGTACATTACAAATTGAATTGGACGAGGCACAGGAACGAATTTGGGGGTTGGAAAAGGACTTAGCCAACGCAGACTGGGTTCATGATTATGTGCACACAGAAGCACAATGATTGGCCGATGCACAGGAACAAGTTGAGGGGCTGGAGGAGGAATTAGCCAGCACAGTCGAGGAACTACATAGGGAAATGACACAAGTAGATTGGTTGCGTGGGTTTTTGTTACAAAAGGTGAGCGAACTGAATAAAAGAAAAGAGGAGGAGCAAATTAGTAATTCTCGGGATAGGAAGAACTTGGAGGAAGAATGGGGAAAAAAGCTATGTGAAGAAAAGAATAAAGTCGAGTGGTTTACACGTTTGTTGGAACACGAGAAGAGCGAACTAAACGAAAGAATAGAGGAAGAGCGAAATAGTAACTCCCGGAATAGAGAGAACTTGGAAGAAGAATGGAAAACAAAGCTGGAAGAGGAAAAACGGAAACACAATTTGGAATTGGAACTACTGAAGGAAGAGATAAGATCAGGCAATCAGATAAGGGAGAGCCTGGAATAGGAGATAAAAAGAGGAGAGAAATACCTGGAGCAAAGGAAGGAAGAATTGTTGGAAAAGTCAAGACAGTTCAAAGAACTAAAGGGAGAAATGAGGAAAGTAGAGGGGAGTACCCATGAGTTGGAACATGAGAAGAGCGAACTGAACGAAAGAATAGAGGAAGAGCGAATTAGTAACTCCCGGAATAGAGAGAACTTGGAAGAAGAATGGAAAACAAAGCTAAAAAAGGAAAAACGGAAACACGATTTGAAATTGCAACAACTGAAGAAAAAGATAAGATCAGGCGATCAGATAAGAGGAAGCTTAAAACAGAAGATAAAAAGAAGAGAGAAATATCTAAAAGAAACTAAAGGAATACGGGAAGACAGTGGACGAAATGAGGAAGGAAGACTGCAAAAGAGGTGCGGAGATAAGAGAGGAATTATGGGAAGAAGCAGATAGGAAACAAAAAGAACACGAATTGGAAATTGACCGACTAAAGGAGATGAGCAAAAGAATGGATGAAATGAGGAAGGAAGAATGTGAAAGAGGTGTGGAGATGAGAATGGAATTAGAAAAAAAGCTTCTGAGTTACGGAAACACCAAAACAAAGAGACAGGATTACAAAACGAACTGAGGATGTTAGAGAGAGGAAAAAAAGACAACGGAGAACGAAACGTTAAGGAACCACACTGTGCAGATCGAACAGTTAGAAGCAGAAGCAAAATTAAAGAATGAAATGCAAGAAAGAGTATTGAAAGAAACGATGAGATTTGACAAGGAAGAACAAGAGGGACAGTGGGCTAAGAAACAAAAAGAACAAGGAATGAAACAAAAAGAAAGACAAGAACAACTGAAGGAGAAAGCAAGGTTGAAGTACGCGGAGATAGTGAAAGAACGAAGAATGAAACGGGAAAAGGAGATCAGCTAATTGAAGGAAACTATGAGATTGGAGAATGAAGAGCATGAGAGACAGTGGAGGAGGAAACAAGAATAAGGACAAGAACGACTAAAGGAGAGAGCAATGTTGAAGTAGATGGAGATCGTGAAAGAACGACGAATGAAACAGGAAAAGGAGATCAGCCAATTGAAGGAAACCATGAGATTGGAGAAGGAAGAATATGAGAGACGGTGGGAGAGAAAACACAAAGAAAACGAGTTTGAAATTAACCGACTCAAGGAGAGAGCAAAATTTGAGTCCACAGAGATGGAAAAACTCCGGAAAGATAAAGAACAACTCAAAAAGCTCGGAGAGGAAGAACGACTCAAATGGAGCCAGAAAGTAGAACAGCACAATAAGGTGGGATGTGTGGTATCGCCACAGGGAGTAAGTGGTGCAGGACTTGATTGACACCACTCGTCGGATGAAGCAACAATTAGGGCAAACCCTGGTAAAGGGGACACAAATAAAAATGGAGACGAGGGAAATAACAGAGACAACGAAGGAAATAGAAGTATTGCCAGAGAGGCGGGAGATAGACCGAGTCGAGACTGAATTAAATAAAACGAAAGAGGAAACAGAGACGAAGATCCAGGATGAAACTGAGGTAATGAACGAGGTGACGGAATTAACTAATAGACACGAAGAGACAACAGAAATAAAATGTATAGAGACGCGGGAGATAGAAAAAGTAGTGGAGAGACTACACGTTAAGGACAGGGTGAAAGACACACACACACACACACACACACACACACACACACACACACACACGGAGTTAGTGAGGGACAATGAGGGGGAGCTGGCTGAATGTGTCATGACCCGGTGCAAGCAGCAGGATAGCCTTCTTCAGGAACGGAGGGAGACGCTATACTCCCTTGAAGCGGATCGCGACCAGGTGGGTCCGGTCGAGCTTTGCGAGTTAGGAGGGGCGAGTGCTGTGGACGGGTGCACGTGGAGCTTGGGGGGTGTGAAGGCCCCGGGACCCCTTGTGGTAGCGCAAATCCCCAGTGTGATTGTCCCGGTATGTGTGTTCACGAGTGTGGCGAAATGTGTGCTGAAACATGCGCATAGCGTGGGTGAAAGGCTGTGTGTAAAACAAACCACGTGTGCGAGTGAAATGGCATGCATGAGTGAATGGCCGTGTGTGAGGTCGCTGTACGTGAGGGAGATGGTGGTTGGCATGCGGGAACACGCAACCGCATGTCCAAGTGAAAGTGCCATCTCGAGGTGTGTGAGCGTCGTGGCACGTGAGAATGTGTGCTTAAGAGTGTGACAAAGACGGTGCCTAACGGTGGACAAAGGCGGAATAGCGGCCGTAGCTGTTTTGGGGACCGTGCCGGATTGGCACAGCAGCGCGAGCGAGGTCCATGCTGTGCTTCGCACGAGGCCACCACATGCACGCCTGCGCGAGTGAAATCCGGTCCGGAAACGCACGCGGTGGATGTAGCCGATCCCGCGGACGGACAAAGGTTAGGCTGGATAACGGATTTGGACTGGATGGTTTCTCCACACGGGCGTGTGTGAAGCTCCAACGGGGAGAGCACGTGTTCGCGTGGGGAACCCCTCGAAACGCGAGGTTTGCTTTGTAATGCGCAGGGTGGTGTCATGGCTGCACATATGGTTGGAATCCGGCAGGAGGGATTGAATCCCTGCCGATGGTACCGTCCAAAGAGGGACGAGGGACGCGAAGCGCGAACGGTGGCCATGACGTCACGGGAGTAAAAGAAAGTGCAGGTTGCGAGTTGCCGTGCTGGTGCGCGCGCATTAAAAAAAAGAAAAAGCAAGCATCGCTTCGGGTGAACAGGATTCCCTGGGCAAGGGGTGAAAGATCCCCTTGGCTGGGCACACGATACCACTAGTTAGGGGGAAGGGTTAGTGTTAGACTGGCTTCATGGGGCAGGGGTAAGTTCTCATGGAGCCCATGGAATGGATTAGTTAGAGGGATTTTCGTTGAGATTTAGGTTGGGAAAATGATTTTTAATGGAATTATTTGGAGACAGTGACAGACTGTGGATGTGTAGAGGGGACGTAGCTTAGCTACGTCGTGTTAAAAGGAACGTGCTGTAGTTTAAGGGACGACGTGGGAGCACGTCAATTACCATTGATGTCAGGTCAGGTTCGATCTGTGACCTGCTACAGGTACCATGTAAACCTGTACTAACCTGTTCCATGGTCGGGTTGTCGGCGACTAAACCGTCTCCCCCACCAGGTTTTCTGGTGAGGAGGGTGTTTGGATATGGACACCCAGCAGGATTAAAAACAAAACCTGTCAAAGGGCGGAGGAGCTCCTTGTGAGCCAACGGCCATCCATATCTAGTGCCCAACTGTGTCTGCGGACGTCCTCCTGCAGTTGGGTCACTTCTTATTAGGAGGTTGGTGGCAGGATTTGCACTCCGGCCACCGTAAAACCCTTCATTCCGCAAAACGCAAAAACGCAAAAAAAATCTGAAAACCCACTCCGTGGGAGTACCTCCTGTGCAGCTTCCCTTCGCAGGGCAGCTCACCGGATGACGGGATTGGGGCAAAGCCTTCGGGACCCCCAATCTTTGATAGGAGGGAAACCACGGGGTAACATCCCTGGGTCAGATTGCGGGAGAGTGCGTCGGAGTGGTGCTGAGGTGTCATCCACCAGACGGCGGTCTCCTTGGGTTAACCTGAGGCGGTCCCTTCGGGTGGGTACCTGGAATGTCCTATCCCGAAGAGAGGATGATCACCTGTCTCTGTTATCATCTGAGCTCAAGCGTTTGGACATCGGGATTGCAGCTCTCTCTGAGGTTCGGAGACCGGATTGCCGAGAGATAATGGTGGGTGGTTACACCTACTATTGGTCTGGTCGCTCTGATGGTTACCATACCCAAGGAGTTGCTGTAGCTGTGTCCAATAAGCTGACCCCAATGATAATTGAGGTAACACCGGTCAACGAGCGTATTATGAGATTAAGGATTCGTCACTCCTTAGGTGTCATTTCCCTGGTCTCTGTTTATGCTCCGACTGAGGCGAGTGATCTCACCGTGAAGGATGCATTCTACGCCACACTCGAGTCTGTGGTTGATCAGTGCCCCAGACGAGATACACTTCTAGTCTTGGGGGATTTCAATGCATCGACTGGAACTGATAGGGACGGTTATGAGGTGTGTGTTGGTCCCCATGGGTCAGGAACTATGAACCAGAATGGCACTAAGTTCCTTGACTTTGCAAGAAGTCATGGACTTAGGGTGGCTGGTTCATGGTTTCAGCGCCCACAAGCTCATCGCTGGACTTGGTATTCCAACGCTGGCGGTGTGGCAAAGGAGATTGACTATGTCCTCATTGATGGTCGTTGGAGGATGATCCAGAACTGCAGGGTCTACCGGAGTGCTCAGTTCCTCAATACTGACCACAGGCTTGTTGTAGCAACTCTAAAGCTGCACCTTAAATCCTGGAGAATGGTACCATCCCAGCCGAGGCTGGATGTTGCCAAGCTCAGGGATGAGAGAGTAGCTGAGGAGTTTGCGAACAGGCTGAGTGGACACTTGGGGGGTCTGGGTGCTTTGGGGGGTCCTGAAGAGTTGTGGAGCGCCTTCAAGACCACCGTCCTTGATGTTGCCGGTGGATGCCTTGGAGCTCACCGCAGGGCAAAGAAGAATTTTGTCTCTCAAGGGACACTGGATACCATTGACCAGAGTCGCAGGGCCAGGCTGAATGGCAGAGCTGAGCTGTTCAGGGAGCTGAGGCGTAAAACTGTACGTGCACTGAGGGTGGACAAGGAGGCCTATGTGCGAGGAATCTGTGAGGGGGTAGAGCATCACCTGTGGACAGGTGATTCTCGTCCCGCTTACAGGGGAATTCGCGCATTACGTTCATCCAAGCCCATCCCTCGGAGCACTACAGTTCGAGCAGAGAGTGGTAGGCTCTTGACAGAGGAGTCTGAAGTGAAGGCCCGCTGGGCCGGTTACTTTGAGCGGTTGTACCAGGCTGATCCCCCAACTGTCGAGTTGGACGTCAAGGGTGTTACAATCCCTGTTGCTGACCCTCGAATCAACTGTGGTCCACCTACGCTTGGGGAAACACGGGCTGCGGTGAACCAGTTGAAACGGGGCAAAGCTCCAGGGATCTGTGGCATCCATGCCGAACTTCTCAAGGCTGGTGGAAATGCTGTGCTCGTGTCGTTGCATGCAGTTTTGTGCTCTGCCTGGAACACAGGCATCATCCCAACTGACTGGAAGAGGGGCCTTGTTGTCCCTCTCTGGAAAGGGAAGGGTGATCGCCAAGACTGCAACAACTACCGAGGGGTGACGCTGCTGTCACTGCCGGGCAAGGTCTTTGCTCGGATAATTCTCGATAGGGTTCGCCACCATCTGCTTGAGCACCAGCGTCCAGAGCAGTCAGGCTTTACACCAAAGAGGTCAACGATTGACCGTATCCTTGCACTTCGTGTCCTCACCGAACGCAGACGAGAGTTTCGGCAGGGGCTGCTTGCAGCCTATGTTGATCTCTGTAAAGCGTTCGATTCAGTGAATCGGGATGTCCTCTGGAGGATTCTTGGTCTTCGTGGGGTGCCACCAAAACTGATCGATCTGATGTCTGAACTCTACTCTGGTACTGAGAGTGCTGTGAAGTGAGGTGGTACCATCTCTGACTTATTTCTAGTTGTTACTGGAGTTCGTCAGGGATGTGTACTTGCCCCCACACTTTTCAGCACTTGTATGGACTGGATTCTAGGGAGGATGTCGGAGAGATCAAGTTGCGGTGCGTCATTTGGGAATGTCAAGATCTCGGACCTTGACTTTGCAGATGATGCAGTCATCTTTGCGGAGACTTTAGACATCCTCTTGGGGGCCCTCGAGGTGCTGAATGAGGAGTCGGAGCCGTTGGGATTACGGGTTTCTTGGGTCAAAACTAAGATCCAGGCTTTCGGTGACATCTTGGATGCTGCTGTCCTGTCTGTGTCTGTTTGTGGTGAGGATGTTGAGGTCGTGGAGAGATTCACTGACCTTGGCAGTGATATTCATGTCTCTGCTGGCTGCGAGTCAGAGGTCAATAGACATCTGGGTCGGGCCTGGGGAGTCATGGATTCACTGGATCATGGGGTGTGGCGCTGCCGGTACCTGTGTGGGAGGACGAAGGTCCGAGTCTTCAGGTCCTTGGTACTTCCAGTCTTGCTCTATGGGTGCGAGACTTGGACTCTGACCAAGGATCTGAGACGGAGACTTAATTCCTTTGGTACCAGGTCTCTTCGGAGAATCCTTGGCTATCGCTGGTCCGATTTTGTGTCCAACGAGCGGTTGCTGAGAGAGACTCGGATGAGATTTGTTACCTGCATAGTCCGTGAGCGTCAGTTGCGGCTGTATGGACATGTGGCTCGTTTTCCTGACTCTGATCCTGCTCACCAGATTCTCTCAGCGAGGGAGTCTCATGAGTGGAGGAGGCCAGTGGGTCGACCACGTGCCTTATGGTTGCAACAGGTTGAACATCATCTCAAGGAGATGGGGATGGGCCTGGCATCTGCCTGGGGGATGGCCAGACGGAGGCCCCTGGAGTACCGGCGGAAAGTGGACGCAGCGACGTGCGGTTCTGGCACATGCTCCCATACCTGACCTGACCTGTGGGAGCACGAGTTCGTTGAGGGGGTTTAGTAAGAAGGATGGCAGAATTCAGCGGTGTGAGTTGAGAATTGGTGGATTGAAACATGTTGGGTGAGTGAGGCCAGCGGGCCTGAGTGTATGGAGTGAATGTGGTACGCATGGTGCGATGAGTGATTGGGGGGAGGAGTGATTCCCACCCAAGGGACCCCAGGGTCAGAATTCGGGATTGCTGTTGGTGGGAATGTCCGCTCGAAACCCCCTTGGAGGGGTGCAGGAGTCTGTTGATGGGCTGGGAGCGTGGCTGCGAAAGGTGAGTATCACTGAGTGGGTACCCCAGGCACCGGGCTAGTCGGCCGCGGAAGGCCAAGGGCCCATGGGGAGCCGGGATGGCGTAGTGGGCACAGGTGACACGCTGATGCGGGGCCTGGGGCGCCATAGGCTGTGTGGGCAGTGTACTGGGCACGGGCGACCCTCGAAAGGGGCGCGGGGTGCCAGCCTGCCACGTGATCGTTTCAGGGGAGTTGCCAGAGAGGGCACTCCCCGGTGTTTAGGGAGCTGGTAGGCTGGAAGGCAGTGTCGTGCCCAGGGGTGCCATTGTTAGAGAATCAGCAGAGTGTAGTGCCTGCCAAGGGAGCCACGCGTCCCAGCCCTGAGACCGTGTGATGGCACGGGAAGAAAATTGGGGGGCATGGCTCGAAATTTGCGAGGACACAAACACAGGCGACAGGAATCTGGGTTGTTAGGAAGTGTACCCCTCCGCACCATCCATCCCTTTGCTCTTGTTGTGGGCCGCTGGACCCACTTTGGGTAAAGATCGCTGAAGTCTGAGGAGGCCATCCTGAGGCTTGAGTTGGGCCTCGACACAGGTCGCTAGCTCTCCCTTATTCCCCTCCAGGAAGGGAACGTAGGGGTTGGGAGGAGGCGAGGAGACAGGATAGGTTCACCGAACAAAGACGATAAAGGGGGTTTGGGGACGATTTATAGGGGGGAAGTAAAAAAAAAAATTGGGGCTAAATTTGGTTTTTACAAATTAAGGGAGTGGGTGTGAACAGAGACAGGCAAAGGCGATAGGTTGGGAGGGAGACAGTTAGGTAAGTCCGAGCCCACCTTCCGAGTGGCCAGCACCACCGCACTCCCTCCACCAACCTCCACTGAAAGGCAAGGTGCCGGCCCAATTTCATCTGCTGGCTGTGTTACGACAAGGCCTGTGCCGGCCACTTCATCGGCTGGCTGTGTGCTGCAAGGCCTGTGCCTGTCGGATCGTCTGTCGGCTGTCTTTGTTACAAGGCCTGTGCCGGCCATTTCATCTGCCGGCTGTGTTTGCAACAGCGGCCTTGTCATGCCATGCCTTGCCTGCCTGCTGCCCATGTCCACCAGCCTCGTTCTGTTTTGCATTCCCCCCCCCCCTTCCCCCTGTTCATTGCCATGTGGCCAGGATCCTCGCGCAAGTTTGCAGGGACTGCCCTGTAGGCAGCTGCAACATGGGACTGCACTGGCAACGTTTGCCAGTTCACTGCGTTCATTTCAAGGGGGAGGCCTTGGACTGTGTGTAAGAAGCCTGGCTCCCTGCTAACTTTTTCTCTTTGCAGAGTCCATCGATCTTGGGCCATGGTTTAGTGTAAGATTTGAAAGGTTAAGATGTACTTGTAAATGTGTTTTGCGCCCCCGGTATGTGAGTTTTCGCGCCGGCAATTTATTTAAGTCGTCTGTATGAGTGTGTTTGTTTAGTTAGTTACTAAGCCCGTAGGTTATTTATTTTGGGGACATGAATACACTGAATGTCGCACTCAGGGATCCGAAGGTAAAACGTATTAGGGGAGAACTTACACATGATGGCACACGAAAATTCGGCGACTCGGGACGAGCCTGTAAACAGGGGGGGTGGGGGGGATAGTGTTTTGGCTGTGGAAATTCGCAATGCACCATAAAGGGTCCTTCGATCAGTTATGACGATAAGTATGTGTGTAGTTAGATTTCCACACCATTGTTTAGAGGGAATTTGCGTGCTCACCAGGCTGCGATCCTTTGAGAAAGCCGTTTTTCTTTTTTCTATTGTTATTTTGGACCAATCATACACCAACAACCAAATCACCACCACCAACATCACTCCCAAGCAACGACAACTCAAACACCACCACCTTCGCCTCTTTACCTCCACAACTCCACCCCGCAAACATCGCTTCACCGCCATTCTCAAACGACGCCCGCCGAAAACCAAACTCCCACCACCTCCGCCTTTCTACCACACGTCGTGCAATGGGCTGGGAATGCGTTCCGTTTGCCTCAAAAAGCGGATCAGGAATGCTTCACGCCCCCTTTTCATCCATCCAATGACCGAGCATCGGGTGGCATAGCCCCGCCTCCGAACCCGCTGTGATCCAGAAATTTACATATACTTACCTCCCCCGGGCTGTATAGGCGCGAGCACGGCACAGCTCGGGGGGGGGTGAAGTCAAATGGAAGTAAAGGTGCGCAGTACGTCGGCAGAGAACCAAGTGGGAGCAGTGGAGTGGCAGAGTGTCGGCAGAAGAAGTCAAGTCTGCAGTGTTGGCGGGACAGTCGAGTCAGGAGACGGAGCTTCAAGCCGACGGGAAAGGCAGACGGAGAGTGCCGGAGAGAGCTCGCCGACCACGCCAGGGGCACGAAGCCAGGCGCAGCTACGCTGACATTGCGGCTTTCCCGCCATCGTGCCACGAGGGCGTGGGTAAGACCCTTCGGTCTCGTGGACCTGGCCGCTCATCCAGGTTCCACGCGCATGTGGCCCACGGGCCCAGTCTGACTCCCTTGTCGATGAGGGGGTCTTTCCTTTGCTTTTGTGTGAATGCGTGTTGTGGCGCCGTGTCTTGTGAAGTAGAAACTGTTTAAGTGCATGTAAATAAACCTTTGCTTGTAGTCAGTTGTAATTCTTGCTTTCATTGCTTTGACTGTTATACGTGCATCCTTACTGTATGGATGAGAATACGTGCTTGCCTTGTCTGAGTGTGCAATAAATTTGCTTGTCGAACTGCTCCCCGTTTCATTGTGTCCTTTCCTTTGTTTGAAAGTTCCATCTTACATCACAGAAGGAATTGGTAGAAGGGTGTAAGCACCCGGTAAATAATCACGTCCGTCGGGGCGGCGATAACACCGCTCGGTTATCACTTAGCGCTCCGTGTCCTCGGCCGGCCAGCGGTGAGGTACGATCGCCCGGTTAACTACCCGCGCAGGTACTTAGGTAGGTCGAGTTTGGCGAACAACCCGATCCTGCGTGGGTGGCCGATTGGCACGATTGTGGTGGGGTCGAAAGACCCACCCGTGACTAGCTCCTGGCGATAGTTCCAAGGAGGGTCACGACTGAATTGTCCGTTCCGGTGGGCGACGCGTCGCGATTTGAGTTACGTGGCCGATCGCACGCCAGGCGGACCGAAACTCGGAACAATATATATATATATATATATATATATATATATATATATATATATATATATTTTATTACGGATCTGGAAACCAGATGCATTCAACATACAGATGTCCCAAAGGTCAGTTATGTCGTTACGTATGTGTGTAATCAGATCCCCTTCCTTTTGTCTCGTGGGAGAATCAAAGGCGTGCGTTGCGATTTCTTTTAGTTCGGTTATCACATCTAACAAGCCATCGAACAACCATCCCATCTGCATGACCACTCGGCCCATCACGATCCACCACCAACCAGCTGCCTTGTCACACCCTGACCTGCCAAGGCAAGATCTCGTGGTTCCGGTTTCTCGGCTCCCACAAATGTTGTAACTCTTTCACGACGACCTTTGCAACATTGATACTGTTGCTTGTCAAGAATGAACCTGCGTGGAAGAGTGGCTGGGGTTTCCCGGCAGGGGCAGTGGCAGCGTTGATACTGTTACTCGTCAAGTATGAACCCGCGTGGAAGAGTGACTGCGGTTTCCCGGCAGGGGCCAAGGCCCGCCCTGGAAGGGTGGGCTGAAGGACTCTGTCCAATCAAAGGCGGACAGCGAGGTGTGTTTCACCAAGGGCTCCTCCCTGTTGAGGGAGGTCAAAAAATCCCCGAGCACTCTCTGAGTTTTGAGTTTTGAGCAGAGTTTTGCTGAGTTTTTGAGCAGAGTTTTGCTGGGTTTTTGCTGTCATGAAAGGGGTTTTTGCTGTTACGAAGGGGTTACGAAGGCTGTTACGAAGGGGTGGTAACAGTGGTTGTAACGAGGGCTGTCACGAGCAGAAGGTCGTCGAGGCAGCGAACGTGTCTCTGCTGGCCCTCTACAAGGAAGGAAAGAGCGACCCCGACCCCCCTCCGTGGACCCCGGCCATTCACCACCCGAGCTCCGCTACGAACCTCAAGTCCCACACGTGCGACTGGGGACCAAACCAGCGACCATTGTAAGGTGCCGCAGCACAGACTACACCCTTTCTCCGACGGCCAGGTACCCATCTGAACTCTGACCCTCAGCTTGTCTCTCTCCTCGTCTGTAAGGGTCCAATAAAGAACTCTGGGTTTCTTTTCATTTGTATGTGTGTCTGCTTGTGGGCCCGTCTTTAAGTCGAACTGAATAAGTGTTTTTGGATCATTGCAAATATACCTTGCTTGCATATTCGCGTTAAGTCTTGCTTTGTGTCTTCATTTACTGAAAACAAATCATCACAGAAATGTCCCTTCTTGAATTGGTCCAGCATGGTTCGGATCTGAGTTTAGGCGGGGTTTTATCACCGGTAATCGGACAATTGTAGCCGGGACGTCCTGGGCAGGCCCGCTCGACTGCATCCGAGCCGAAAAGGTGGGTGGCAGAGTGGGAGTCGGTTGGTGTAATTTTACTGCTGCCGCTAGAGTGAATCCGGTTCGGCCAGGTGTTCCGAGGGTGTGGATCCCCAGTAGCCGAGACCGTTTGGTTACTTCGTTGCATTGGATCTCAACAAAATAACCCTACCCCACGCGGTCAAGATATTGGCGTTCCACGGACGGTTAAACGACCCGCCGGCTCGCGGAGTTATCCGAGCGATGGCCAACAATTCCAGGGAGTCTGGTGGAGACGAGGTCGCTTTCCACACCTCGTGGTCATTCTCGCAACCGACCCCCAACAATATATATATATATATATATATATATATATATATATATATATATATATATATATATATATATATATATACATATATATAGGCACATATGTATGAAAAAAAATGAATGTGGTTATTTTTGTGGCCGGGGATCGGGGTGAGAAGAGCACGGGGGGGGGGGGGGAGGGGGATAGCTATCTCGGGTTCCCACCAGAACCTCCGTAATCGCAGGCCGTTGCACACGGATAACTCCGTGACGCGGTGGGTTGCTCATCGACCGTGAATGCCTATAACTCAACCATGTGACCTGGAGTCCCCTGTCGAAACCAGGTTACCAAATTAATCACGTGACCCAATTACCGGTGGACACGCCCACGGTACGCCTTGTCCGAACCAAGTCACCTTAACGGGTCAGATGCAGCTGAGCGACACTGCCAAGCACGTACCAGCTCAAATAATGGATCATTGAGAATAAAGTCCCGGCTTGGCTAGGACACGGGCCATGCTAGACCAATGAAAGAAAAGACAAAAACGAGCTGGGAACATTCCGATATAAAGCATTTATTAACAGGCAGGTGAGGAAAAGCATGTGGCACAATGAATGTAGTTTGTTGTTTTATGTAAGCAGGGAAAGAAAGAAATGTGTGGTGCGCCAACAAAACAAGCAACTTACAAAGCAGAAACAGAGCAGACTTATCCCAATATAATTCTTCTGCACTCGAAACTTAAGCGAGGACAGGCGCCATGACACACACACACACACACACACACACACACACACACAC
>NC_140961.1:141012166-141029666 GCF_056783735.1 Eptatretus burgeri
GGGTGGACCTTTCGGTCTCACCGCGATCGAGCCAATCAGCCACCGCGTGGGATAGGGTTGCTCGCCAAATTCGACCTACCTAAGTACCCACGCGGAGGGTAGACCGGGCGATCGCACCTCGCCGCAGGTCGACTTCGGACACGGGCCACTTAAGCGACCCGTTCCGTACTATCGGGATAACCGAGCGGTGTTATTCGTCGACCTCGACGGTTCGATTAATTATCGGGCGTATTCAGCCCACTACCAACCCTTTACGTGAAGCAAGATGAGGATTCAATGAAAGAAATGACGAAGCGAAGCGGGAAACAGTTCAACACAAAGCACATTTATTCGCGACGAACGGAAAGCACACATATTCAATTCCACCAAAAGCACATAGAAAAGTAAAACACAATGCAATTTTTACACAAAAAGCAAATGCGACAAAGCAGATCTAATACCGATTACGCGAGCACACGGCAACACTTATACAATTTTACTTCACAGACGGTGCCGACAACACATACCCAAAACCAAGGAAAAGAATACCCTCAAGGATGAGGCGGGCCTGAGGCCGAGACCGGGTCGGGCCTACCCGTCTGGTGATGAGATGCGGAGCGGCGATGGTGCCTCAACTCCGCGGGCCTCGCGGACAGTGTCTGGTAGGGGGTGGGAAAGGGGCCCCCTTGGTCGCACTATCTCAGCGGGGATAAACAGGAGGGGGTTGCTGATGCTCGGGGTATAGAGGATTCCTATTCTGCCTCGAGTCCCGCGACGAGCGTCTCCACCTCGGCCAGGTCGCGCTGTCGGCCTCCCTGGGGTGCAGCTCCCTGCACGACGCGAGCACCCCCTCGTCTGCCCTCGCCGCCTCTCCACAGCTCCGTCCCCTCCGCTCCGACTCCAACGCACACGACGACGACCAGCTCCTTCTTGCCAACTCCACCGCCCGCGAAGTCTTAACTCTCTGTTTCCTGACTGACGAACGCGGTCGCTTATATCAGCCCCGTGGCTTCGCGCTCTCATCTTTGACCCCCTCCCTTCGACCTTTCACCTCGCTCCCCATTGGCCCGAGAAAAAGTGGGCGTGAATGCTTTTTGATCCATAAATTTGCATATATCGATCGCCCTCCAACGCCCTGGGGGCGGGGCCAAATCGCCCCTCGCTCACCGATTGGACGGCACAAAAGTCGTCAGTGTCGTTTTTGATCCGTTTTTGAAGCAGAAAATCCGTGGTTTTGTTCACGCTGTTCGGCGCGCGCCCTGCACGAGTCCAACACCGGTACCCACAAGCGGCGCAAGAACGGTGGCGATGCGACGGTTGCAAGGTGTGACGTGAAGCGGCGCCGCGGTGGGTGGTTGATGTGGTGGTTGGTGGTGGTAACAATGGCGGTTGGTCCAAATTAAAGATAGTAAAAGAAAAACGGCTATCCTGAAGAGTCGCAGCACGCATAAATGACATGTATTCCCACGAGACAACGGGTTTGGGCCTAACTACACATGTACTTACCGAGATATCTCACCTAAGGGACCTGAATGGTGGTTTGCGAATTTGGTAACCACAACACTACCCCCTCCCCTTTTTACAGACTCGTCCCGAGTCGTCAAATTTTCGTGTGCCATCATGTGTAGTTTTCCCCTAGTACATTTTACCTACGGATCCCTGAGTGCGACATTCATGGTATTCGTGTCCCCAAAATAAATAACCTGAGGGCTGCGTAACTACCTAAACAAACTCACTCACACGGACGACTTAAATAAAATTGCCGGCGCTAAGACAGACATGCCGGGGGCGCACTCATATTTACAGTACATCTTAACCTTAACTTACAAATTTTACACTGAACCATGGCCCAGGATCACTGAACTCTGCAAAAGAAAAGCAGTTAGCAGGGAGCCAGGCTGCCCACATGCAGTCTCTGGCTCAAACAATGCAGGTGACAGGGAACGTGGCTGGCTGCTCACACGCAGTCCAAGGCCTTCCCTTTTGAACTGAACGCAGTGAACCACAACGGTGCATGGGCTGCACAACGCAGTCTCCGTGCCAGCTCAAGTGGCACACGCAATGAGCACAACGAATGGACACATAAACACAAACACGGTGCACGGGCCGCCACTGCAGGCCCGTGTTGTCGCTGCCAACAGGGCTGTTCTCGCAGCTTGCAAACTGTTGCCTTGATCCTGGCGCACATGGCAATGAACAGGGGGGTGGGGCAAAGCAAAAATTGAACGGGGCTGGTGAACATGGGCAGTGGGCATGGCATGGCAAAGGTGAGCAGGCAAACACAGCCGGCAGAATAAGGCCGCTGCAGGCAAACACAGCCCGCAGATGAACTGGCCGGCACAGGCCTTGAAGTACCACAGCTGCAGATGATCCGGCTGGCACAGGCCTTGCAGCACACAGCCAGCAGATGAAGCTAGCCAGCTTTTGCCGTCAGTGGAAGTTGGTGGAGGGAGTGCGGTGGTGCTGGCCACTTGGAAGGCGGGCTCGGACCGACCCACCTGTCTCCCTCCCAACCTATCGCCTTTGCCTGTCACTGTACATACCCACTCCCTTAATTTGTCAAACCCCAATTTAGCCCCAACTTATTTTTTTGTTGTTTTTATTTTTACTCCCCCACTATAAATCGTCCCCTAACCCCCTTTATCGTCCTTGTTCGGCTAACCTATCCTGTCACCTAGCCTACTCCCAACCCCTACGTTCCCTTCCCGGAGGGGAATAAGGGAGAGCTAACGTCCTGTGTCGAGGCCCAACGAAGCCTCAGAATGGCCTCCCCAGAGTTCAGCGAGCTATAACCAAAGTGGGTCCAGCGGCCCACAACGACAGCGAGGGGATGGATGGTGCGGAGGGGTACATCTCCTAATCTACCCTAACCATTTAACTGTTAAACTACCCCGGGGCTTTCAACAAGCGCCTCTCGCTTAAACTATTGGTTCTAACAACCCAGATTCCCGTCGCCTGTGTTGGTGTCCTCACAATTTCGGGCCTCGCCCCCCAATTTTCTCTCCGTGCCCTCACACGGTCTCATGGCTGGGACACGTGGCTCCCTTTGGCAGGCACGACCCTCTGCCGAATCTCCCGCTATGGCACCCCCGGGCACTACACTGCCTCCGAGCCTACCAGCTCCCTAACACCGGGGAGTGCCCCCCATGGCACCTCCCCTGAAACGCACACGTGGCAGGCTGGCTTCCCGGGCCCCTTTCCGAGGGTCACCCATGCCCACAACACCGCCCACGCGGCTAATGGCGCCCCGGGCCTCCGCACCAAGCAGACGCACCCGTGCCCACTACGCTATCCCGGCCCCCCATGGACCCTTGGCCTACCACGGCGGACTAGCCTGGTGCCCGGGGTACCCACTCAGCGATACTCACCTTTCGCAGCCACGCTCCCAAGCCCGTCAACAGGGCTCCTGCACCCCTCCAAATGGGTCTCGAGCCTACTTTCCCACCAACAACAAAACGACCTCCATTTTTCAATTTGACTAACCCCCTAACTCACTTTATACTGACCCCGGGGTCCCTTGGGCGGGAGTCACTCCTCCCCCCAATCACTCATCGCACCATGCATTCCCCATTCGCTCCATTCACACAGACCCGCTGGCCTCACTCACTCACCAAGCACATACTTCCAATTTACTCGCCAACAACTCTTCAACACACACACCACTGAACTCTGCCATCCTCCTAACTACATCCCCTAACTAACTCGTGCTCCCACGTCGTCCCTTATACTATAGCACGTTCCTTTTAACCTACGTAGCTAAGCTACGTCCCCTCTACACATTCACAAGTCTGTCACTGTTTTCCAAATAAATCATTTTATTTCCCAACCTAAATCTGGCTACAATCCCTCGAACTAATCCATTCCACGGACTCCATGAGGACTTACCCCTGCCCCATGAAGTCGGTCTAACTAAGCTAACCCTTCCCCCTAACTAGTTTCCATCCTGTGCCCAGGTAAGGGGGTCTTCCACCCCTTGCCCAGGAATCCTGTGCACCCGAAAGTGAGGCTTTTTTTTTTTTTTTTCATGCGCAGCACCTGCGCGGCAACTCAGAGCTCGCGCACTTTGCACCTGCCCGTGACGTCATGCAGCTGCACGTGTTCCTCGTCCCTCCTTGGACGGCACCATCCGGCAGAGATACCCCTCCTGCCGGATTCCAACCCCACGTGCAGCCATGGCGTCACCGTGCGCATAAAAAAAACACAAGCCCCATGTCTCGAGGGGTTCCCCACGCGAACGCATGTGCCTTGCCCGTTGGAGCTTAACACACACGATCGCGTGGAGAACCCGTCCGGTCCAAATCCGTAGTCCTGCCTAAACTTTGTCCGTCCGCGGGATCGGCAAATCCACCGCGTGCGTTTCCGGACCGGGACTTCACTCTCGCAAGCGAGCACGTGGTGGTCTCGTGCGTTGCACAGCACGAACCTCGTGCTCACTGCTGGGTGAACCCGGCACGGTCCGCGAAACAACTACAGCCGCTACTCGGCTTTCTTTTCTCTGTCGTCGTCGTCGTCGCCATTCAACCCACGCACACCTGCGTGTTACGACGCTCACACTCCATTCCATCACATTCACACCGGGAGACGCGGCTGCGTGCTCCCGCATGCCAACCGACATCTCCCTTACATACCGCTCTCTCACACACACGGTCTCCCTTGCATTCGGCCGTTCACTCACGCGTGCCTCACTACTCACACAAACCATACTACTTACACACGCGGGGGCACTCACCCGCGGTTCCTCATCCACACACGGCGTGCTGGGAAGCACACACTCCGGCACACTCGCCACCACACCACTCACACGTGGTGCCTCACTCATACTGGCCGTTTCACTCACACACACGGCCTGACTCACACACGGTGCCTCACCCACACTCGGCGTGCTGGGAAGCACGTACCCTGGCACCATCGCCACCACACCACTCACACACGGGGTCGCTTCCACACACGGTGCCGCACTCACACCTTGCACCACACACACAGGGACAACCACACTGGGGATTCGTGTCCCCACAAGGGTCTCCGGGGCCTCTATACCCCCCAAGCTCTCCGTGCACCTGTCCACAGCACCCGTCCCCTCAACCTCGCAAAGCACGACCGAACTCACCTGGTCGTGACTCACCTCAAGGGGGCAGACTCCCTCCCCTCGTTCCTGGAGGAGGCCATCCAGGTGCTCGCACTGGGTCTCCACCCAGTCCGCCAGCTCACCCCCATTATCCTCCACTACCTCCGTGTGTGTGTGTGCGTCACTCACCCCGTCTTCATCATCCAGTCTTCCCTCTATTTTGTCTGTCTCCCGTGTCTCTATACATTTTCTCTCCTGGTTCCTTTTTTCTGTCTCTTCCTGGTTCCTTTTTCCTTCCCATCTGAGTCGTTCTTTCTCTCTGAGCCCCATTAGCTGTTCGTTCTCCCTCCGTTTTAGTTGTTCAATTTCACACTCATAGAGTTGTTGTTTTCTCTCCCACTGTTCCTCCTGCTCTTTGTTTTCCAATCTCATCGTTTCTTTCAATTGGCTCATTTCCTTCCTGTGTTTCATTCGCTGTTCTCTCACTACTCTTCCTCGTTTCCTCTCCTGTCCTTCCTTCTCCAGTTTCATGGTTTTCTTCATTTGGTTAATCTCCTGTTTGTGTTTCATTCGCTGTTCTTTGTCTATCTCCTCGTACTCCAGCCTCAGCTTTTCTTTCAATTGGTCAACCTCAGATTCATGTTCTTTTTGTTTTCTATTCCATTGTTCCTCTCGTTCTTCCCTCTCCAATCTCGTTGTGTCCTTCAATCTCCTGATTTCTCCTTCCTGCTTCATTCCTTGCCCCTTTACTTTCTCCTCGTATTCAAACCTATTTTTTTCCTTTTGTCGTTCAGTTTCAAATTCATACTCTTTCAGTTTTCTATTCCACTGTCTTTCTTGTTCCTCCTTCTGCAATCTCATCATTTCTTTCAACTGACTGATTTCTTTCTCCTGTCTCATTCGTTCTTCCTTCATCACTCTTTCTTGTTCCTCATTCTTTAGTCTGGCCTTCGCTTCCAGCTGTTCGATCTGTACAGTGTGGTTTCTTAAAGTTTCATTTTCCGTTCTCTTCCTTTCCTCTTTTAACACTCTCAGTTAGTTTTGTAGTTCCCTCTCTTTGTTTTGGTGTTTCTGTAACTCAGAAACTTTCTTTTCCAATTCCTTTCTCATCTCCGCACACTCAGACTTTGCTTTGGCTTCTAACTGTTCTTCCGGCTTGCGCTTGTGGTTTTCTACCCGTCTTCCCAGTTCCTCTGTCTCCGTTTTTCCCTCCAGTCCCAGCTTATCAACTCTCTTCGTCATGTCTTGAAGTCTTTTCTCACACTCCACCGTTTCGACCTTCAATCCCTCCTCTGTCTCCTCCTGGCTTTCTTTTAATTGGTTTTTCGCTTCGAGTGCGTTTCCATCCATTTTTTTATTTTCCATTTGTTGCGTATTTCTCTTCATTTCGTTGTTCCCTTCTTTCATTCCGTCAATTATGCTCTGCACGAGTTCCATAACGTGCTGTATTGTCACCTGCCCTGGCCACTCCCACTGACTACATTTAGCGGTGGGGTTATAATAAAAAAACCGACCAGATGAACGGCATCGATGCCTTTCCCAACCTTCTGGTACGGGTTTCTCTTGCACGGTGATCTCGTCCTGAGCCATGGATTCTACATTACTATTACACATACCTAATCCACCCGGCACCCGCTCGCCTTGAATCCTCATCTTGCTTCACGTAAAGGGTTGGTCGTGGGCTGAATACGCCCGATAATTAATCGAACCGTCGAGGTCGACGAATAACACCGCTCGGTTATCCCGATAGTACGGAACGGGTCGCTTAAGTGGCCCGTGTCCGAAGTCGACCTGCGGCGAGGTGCGATCGCCCGGTCTACCCTCCGCGTGGGTACTTGGGTAGGTCGAATTTGGCGAGCAACCCTATCCCACGCGGGGGCTGATTGGCTCGATCGCGGTGAGACCGAAAGGTCCACCCGTGACTGGTTCCCGGCGTTAGTCCGAGAGGGTCACGACTGGATTGTCCGTCCGGTGGGCGACGTGCCGCGATTCGAGTTACGTGGCCGTCAGCACGCCGGCGGGCGCGAAATCCGCAACAATATATATATATATATATATGTATATGTATATATATATATATATGTATATGTATATATATGTATATATATATATATATATATGTATATATATGTATATATATGTATATATATATATATATATATGTGTATATATATATATGTGTATAAATATATATATATATATATATGTGTGTGTATATGTATAAATATATATATATATATACATATATATATATATATATATATATATATATATATATATATATATATATATATATATATATATATATATATATATATATATGTGTGTGTGTATATGTATAAATATATATATATATATATATATATATATATATATATATATATATATATATATATATATATATGTGTGTGTATATGTATAAATATATATATATATATACATATATATATATATATATATATATATATATATATATATATATATATATATATATACATATACATATATATATATATATACATATATATATATTGTTGCGGATTCGCGCCCGCCGGCGTGCTGACGGCCACGTAACTCGAATCGCAGCACGTCGCCCACCGGACGGACAATCCAGTCGTGACCCTCTCGGACTAACGCCGGGAACCAGTCACGGGTGGACCTTTCGGTCTCACCGCGATCGAGCCAATCAGCCCCCGCGTGGGATAGGGTTGCTCGCCAAATTCGACCTACCTAAGTACCCACGCGGAGGGTAGACCGGGCGATCGCACCTCGCCGCAGGTCGATTTCGGACACGGGCCACTTAAGCGACCCGTTCCGTACTATCAGAATAACCGAGCGGTGTTATCGTCGACCTCGACGGTTCGATTAATTATCGGGCGTATTCAGCCCACTACCAACCCTTTACGTGAAGCAAGATGAGGATTCAATGGGAGAAATGACGAAGCGAAGCGGGAAACAGTTCAACACAAAGCACATTTATTCGCGGCACACGGGAAGCACACATTCAATTCCACCAAAAGCACACAGAAAAGACACAATGCAATTTACACAAAAAGCAAATGTAAAAGCGAAAACACAATGCAGAGCTAATACCGACTACCGAGCACACGGCAACACTTATACAATTCTACTTCACAGACGGCGCCGACAACACATACCCAAAACCAAGGAAAGAATACCCCCAAGAATGAGGCGGGCCTGAGGCCGAGACCGGGTCGCGCCTACCCGTCTGGTGATGAGACGCGGAGCGGCGATGGCGCCCCAACCCCGCGGGCCTCGCGGAGGGTGTCTGGTAGGGGGTGGGAAAGGGGCCCCCTTGGTCGCACTATCTCAGCGCGGGGGGAAACAGGAGGGGGTTGTTGATGCTCGGGGTATAGAGGATCTTTATTATCCCTGGTGTGCGTCTCCACCTCGGCCAGGTCACGCTGTCGGCCTCCCTCGGGTGCAGCTCCCTGCACGACGCGAGCACCCCCTCGTCTGGTGTCGCCGCCTTTCCACAGCTCGTCCCCTCCGTTCCGACTCCAACGCACACGACGAGCAGCTCCACCACCCGCGAAGTCTTGACCCTCTGCTTCCGACTCTCCTACTCTCCGCCTCTGGACTCTCCGACTCTGGACTCTTCTTTGGACTCTCCTCACTCCTGACTGACGAACACGGTCCTTTTATCCCCCCGTAGCTTCGCCTTTGACCCCCTCCCTTTGACCTTTCACCTCGCTCCCCATTGGCCCGAGAAAAAGTGGGCGTGAAGGCTTTTTGATCCACAAATTTGCATATATCGATCGTCCTGGAGGCGGGGCCAAATCGTCCCTCGCTCACCGATTGGACGGCAAAAAGTGGGCGTGTGTCGTTTTTGATCCGTTTTTGAAGCACAAAATCCGTGATTTTGTACACGCTGTTCGACGCGCGCCCTGCACGAGTCCAACACCGGTACCCACAGCGGGGCAAGAACGGTGGCGATGCTACGGTTGCGAGGTGTGACGTGAAGGTCGTGGCGGTTGTGGTGAAGCGGCGTTGTGGTTGGCGGTTGATGTTGTGGTTGTGGTGGTAATCATGGCGGTTGGTCCAAAATAAAGATAGCAAAAGAAAAACGGCTATCCTGAAGAGTCGCAGCACGCATAAATGACATGTATTCCCACTAGACAACGGGTTTGGACCTAACTACACATGTACTTACCGAGATACCTCACCTAAGGGACCTGAATGGTGGTTTGCGAATTTGGTAACCACAACACTACCCCCTTCCCTTTTTACAGACTCGTCCCGAGTCGTCAAATTTTCGTGTGCCATCATGTGTAGTTTTCCCCTAGTACATTTTACCTACGGATCCCTGAGTGCGACATTCATGGTATTCGTGTCCCCAAAATAAATAACCTGAGGGCTGCGTAACTACCTAAACAAACTCACTCACACGGACAACTTCAATAAAATTGCCGGCGCTAAGACAGATATGCCGGAGGCGCACTCATATTTACAGTACATCTTAACCTTAACTTACAAATTTTACACTAAACCATGGCCCAGGATCATTGAACTCTGCAAAAGAAAAGCAGTTAGCAGGGAGCCAGGCTGCTCGCATGCAGTCTCTGGCTCAAAACAATGCAGGTGACAGGGAACGTGGCTGGCTGCTCACACGCAGTCCAAGGCCTTCCCTTTTGAACTGAACGCAGTGAACCACAACGGTGCATGGGCTGCACAAACGTAGTCTCCGTGCCAGCTCAAGTGGCACACGCAATGAACACAACGAATGGATGGATGAATGGATGGACCGAATGCAGTGAACCACAACGGTGCATGGGCTGCACAAACGCAGTCTCCGTGCCAGCTCAAGTGGCACACGCAATGAACACAACGAATGGATGGATGAATGGATGGACGCAAACACGGTGCACGGGCCGCCACTGCAGGCCCGTGTTGTAGCTGCCAACAGGGCAGTTCTCGCAGCTTGCAAACTGTTGCCTTGCGGATCCTGGCGCACATGGAAATGAACAGGGGGGGGGGGGCAAAGCAAAAATTGAACGGGGCTGGTGAACGTGGGCAGTGGGCATGGCATGGCAAAGGCAGCAGGCAAACACAGCCCGCAGAAGAAGGCCGCTGCAGGCAAACACAGCCGGCAGATGAACTGGCCGGCACAGGCCTTGAAGAAAAACAGCCAGCAGATGAACTGGGCCGGCACAGGCCTTGAAGTACCACAGCTGCAGCCGATCCAGCCGGCACAGGCCTCGCAGCAAAAACAGCCAGCCGGCTGAAGTTGGCCGGCCTCCGCCTTGAAGCAAAACACG
This sequence comes from Eptatretus burgeri, assembly GCF_056783735.1. Classification (NCBI taxonomy): domain Eukaryota; kingdom Metazoa; phylum Chordata; class Myxini; order Myxiniformes; family Myxinidae; genus Eptatretus; species Eptatretus burgeri. The sequence continues at coordinate 141,022,490 of NC_140961.1, forward strand.
GTCAGCCGATGAAGTTGGCCAGCCTTTGCCGTTCAGTGGAGGTTGGTGGAGGGAGTGCGGTGGTGCTGGCCACTTGGAAGGTGGGCTCGGACCTACCTACCTGTCTCCCTCCCAACCTATCGCCTTTGCCTGTCACTGTACATACCCACTCCCTTAATTTGTCAAACCCCAATTTAGCCCCAACTTATTTTTTTGTTGTTTTTGTTCTTACTTCCCCACTATAAATCGTCCCCTAACCCCCTTTATCGTCTTTGTTCGGCTAACCTTACCTGTCACCTAGCCTACTCCCAACCCCTACGTTCCCTTCCCGGAGGGAAACAAGGGAGAGCTAACGTCCTGTGTCGAGGCCCAACGAAGCCTCAGAATGGCCTCCCCAGAGTTCAGCGATCTATACACCAAGTGGGTCCAGCGGCCCACAACGAGAGCGAGGGGATGGATGGTGCGGAGGGGTACATCTCCTAATCTACCCTAACCATTTAACTGTTAAACTACCCCGGGGCTTTCAACAAGCACCTCTCGCTTAAACTATTGGTTCTAACAACCCAGATTCCCGTCGCCTGTGTTGGTGTCCTCACAATTTCGGGCCTCGCCCCCCAATTTTCTCTCCGTGCCCTCACACGGTCTCCTGGCTGGGACACGTGGCTCCCTTTGGCAGGCACGACCCTCTGCCGATTCTCCCGCTATGGCACCCCCGGGCACTACACTGCCTCCGAGCCTACCAGCTCCCTAACACCGGGGAGTGCCCCCCATGGCACCTCCCCTGAAACGCACACGTGGCAGGCTGGCTTCCCAGGCCCCTTTCCGAGGGTCACCCTTGCCCACAACACTGCCCACGCGGCTAATGGCGCCCCGGGCCCCCGCACCAAGCAGGCGCACCCGTGCCCACTACTCTATCCCGGCCCCCATGGGCCCATGGCCTACCGCGGCCGACTAGCCTGGTGCCCGGGGTACCCACTCAGCGATACTCACCTTTCGCAGCCACGCTCCCAAGCCCGTCAACAGGGCTCCTGCACCCCTCCAAATGGGTCTCGAGCCTACTTTCCCACCAACAACAAAACGACCTCCATATTTGTTAATTTGACTAACCCAGCTAACTCACTCTACACTGACCCCGGGGGTCCCTTGGGCGGGAGTCACTCCTCCCCCCAATCACTCATCGCACCATGCATTCCCCATTCACTCCACTCACACAGACCCGCTGGCCTCACTCACTCACCAAGCACATGCCTCACAACTCACCAACTCTTCAACACACTCACCGATGAACTCTGCCATCCTCCTAACTACATCCCCTAACTAACTCGTGCTCCCACGTCGTCCCTTATACTACAGCACGTTCCTTTTAACACTACGTAGCTAAGCTACGTCCCCTCTACACATCCAAAGTCTGTCCATGTCCTCAAAAAATTCCATTAATCAATTTCCCAGGGGGGGGGGGGAATTTCCTCCCTTCCTACTGGGCTCGTGAACTCGTCGCAAGACTCTGAGAGCCCTGCGCCTCTGCGGTAGCGGCTGTTCCAGCACCGACTCCTCCGGCAAGACATATCCATGAGGGCGTAAGGTCGCCCTTGTAAGGCCTCAGGCGGTCCGCGTGGACGATCCGGGGGAGGGCTCGTGGTCCCATTTTAATTTTTAGGACCACGTCACTGACTTGCGCCAGGACGACCCCCGGGCCCTGCCAAGGTGAGGTGAGCTTCGGGCATCTGCCCTTCCTTCGCCGGGGGTTAAAGAACCAAATCTTTGCCCCCGGTGGGTATTTGCTCACCTGGCTCCGGTGGTCGTACCTGCGCTTCATTTTTATGCCCGCCTGTTGGAGCTGGTGTCGTGCGAAGGCGTGGACCTTCTCCAAGCCCTCCTCCAACCGACGGGCATAGCCCTCCCCGGGGCCTATCAAGCCGCTCAGGCGTCGGACCGCACAATAAATCGACGGGGCTTCTCAGCTCCCGTCCATACATCAACAGCGCCGGACTACATGCGGTAGACCCGTGCTGGGACGCGCGATAGGCCATCAGGAGGTACGGAAGGTGTTCGTCCCAGTCCTCCTGGTTAGTGGCGGTGAAGAGGGCCAACTGTTGGACCAGGGTCCTGTTGAACCTCTCCACCATGCCATCAGACTGTGGTCTCAGGGGCGTTGTCCGTGTTTTTCGAATTTCCAGGAGCCTGCACACCTCTTTTAGTAATTCACTCTCAAAATTTCGTCCCTGGTCCGTGTGCAGCTCCTGCGGAATCCCATACCGGCATGTAAATCCTTCTACGAAGGCCTTGGCCACAACCCCTGCTTCCTGGCTGGGAAGGGCAAAGGCTTCTGGCCATTTGGTGAAATAGTCCATAATTACGAGGACGTACTTATTACCCTGGCGAGTGGGGCGCAGTGGTCCCAAAATGTCCATGGCCACTCGCTCCAGGGGAGCCCCAACCTGATGTAGTTGGAGTGGGGCCCTCATCCTCTGTGGCGGTCCCTTTTTTGCAGTACAGGCGTCGCATGCTCGACACCAGTCCTGTACATCGCGCCCCATGTTAACCCAATAGAACCGCCGGCGGGCCCGAGATTTTGTTTTGGTCCTGCCCAAATGGCCGCCGGCGCGGGTACCGTGCACCTGTTTCAAAATTTGGGTCTTAAACCCATCAGGGACTATCACCAGCCAAGAAGTTTGTTCAGAAGGAATCTCCACCCACTTGCGATACAAGATGTTGTCCCTCATTTCTCGGGTCCTCCACTGAGCCCAGTATGCCTTTGTTCGCGCCCCGAATGGGGCGATTACCTCCCCACTGGGCCTCCTGTTTTCCTGGACCCATTTGTACACTGGCCCTAGCACGGGGTCTTCCCGCTGGGCCGTGCTCCATGCCAATCCACCAAATTCCTCTCCCGCGGTTAGTGGCAAAGTTGGGCCTACCATCCGGGCCGCACGGACTGGGAGTTTCGGGGAGGCGTCTGCCAATTGGTCCCTCTCCTCATGTCTCGTACAATATTTGCAGTTTTCCCTCAGACAGGGGCGTCGAGAGAGCGCATCGGCATTCCCATGAGCCTTACCGGCTCTATGGACCACACTGAAATCGTACTGCTGCAATTTTTCCAACCACCTTGCAATTTGGCCCTCCGGTTCCTTGAACCGTAAGAGCCATTGCAAGGAGGAATGGTCAGTTCGAACCAAAAATTTCCTCCCGTACAAGTACGGGTGGAAATGGCTCACGGCAGACAGCATAGCCAATAGTTCCTTACGAGTTACGCAATAATTTCGTTCGGGCCTACTCATGGCCCGACTGTAATACGCGATCACTCTTTCCACGCCCCCTGTGTCTGAGACAAGACTGCTCCCAATCCTTCCTGGCTTGCATCCGTGTCCAGGGTATACATCCCGTCATCGGTGGGGTACGCTAAAACAGGTGCGGATGTCAAACACCCCTTTAATTTGAGGAAGGCCTCCTGGCACTCCTCCGTCCAATTAAATCTCAACCCCTTCTCCGTCAACCGGTGAAGGGGCCTGGCTATCTCCGCAAAGTTTGCCACGAAACGCCGGTAGTAGGAGCAAAGTCCCAAAAAGCCCCGCACCTGTTTGACAGTTGTAGGTACGGGCCACTCCTCTACCGCTGTAATTTTTCCGGGGTCGGTCTTCACCCCCTCGCGGCCTATCACGTGTCCGAGATAGGCCACCTCTGTCCCGAACAAAGTGCATTTCTCTGGGCTCAATTTCAGCCCTGCCTGCCTGAGGTGCCCAAACACCTGGTCCAAATTGGCTATCTCCTGGGTGAATGTTTTAGCGTGTACCAGGACGTCATCCAGATACACCAGGCATGACTGCCACGGCATGCCGCCTAGTACACGCTCCATCAGTCTCTCAAAGGTGGCGGGGGCGTTACACAAACCGAACGGCATCACAGTGAACTGATACAGTCCCTTCCCTGTGGAAAATGCCGTTTTCTCCTTCCCCGTCTTATCCATCTCCACCTGCCAATACCCACTCTTGAGGTCCAAAGTTGAGAACCATTTAGAGCCTGCAACAGCGTCGAGGGTATCGTCAATTCTAGGCAGGGGATAGGAGTCTTTGAGTGTCACGTTGTTCAGCTGGCGATAGTCCACACAGAAACGCGTGGTCCCATCCTTCTTTTTAACCAGCACAACTGGTGACATCCACGGACTTCCCGAGGGCTCGATGACACCTGCATTGAGCATCTTTTCAACCTGTTCATCAGCCTCCTCTCTTTTGCTCCATGGGAGCCTTCGAGCAGGCTGACGGACAGGCCGGGCCCCATTGGTGTGGATCTGATGTTGCACCAGGCCCGTACGTCCAATATCCTCGGGTGACAAGGAGAAGATCCCGATGTGTCGGTCGACCAGCTTGTATAAGGCCTCCCGCTGGGCCTCCTCCAAATCTACACTACTCCGATTTACCATCTCACAAATGGGACCGGGCCAATTCCTAATCGAGTCTGGAGACTCCTTCTGGGGCCGGTCCGGCTCGACGTTATCGTCCCTCAGCTCTGCGACCTCTTTTACTGGGATGCAATCTGCCACCTTCGTGCCCTTCCTGATAGTGCGTGGTTCCGTGCTAACATTTATCACCCGTACGGGCACTACTGGCCCGTCGGTACTTACCAGGGTGCGGCCCACGACTAAGCCCGGGGTTGACGGCCCTGCCGGTAGTTCCGCTAGGCCGCAGGGGCCCTGCCACGTTGGGGGTGCTCGCCACCGGGCCGGGACCACCGCCTCGGCACCCGGGGGAATGACCACGGAGTCAGGAGCCTCCAGCTCCACCCTCTCGTCCGTGCTCACGCCTCCTAACGGCAACTCCTCACCACCCAACTGCATGACCCCCGGCCCAAGTCGATCTTACAACCACCGGCCGTCAGCACATCCAACCCTATTAGACATGGGTCGTACACCTCTGCCACCCAAACCTCTATCTTGGTTTTCACAGTGCCCAATTTAAACGACACGAAACCACGTCCTATGATAGGGGCCGTTGCCCCGGTAGCTAGCTGCAAACTATGGTTTTGCAGACGGTGGATCTCATCCCAACCGTCTACACTCGAATCAAGGACCACAGGGCTGATGATCGTGGCGCTTGCTCCTGTGTCCACCACGGCGTCTACCCCTACGCCGGCAATCTTGCACCGAATTGTTAAGCTACCTTTGCCAATTTGGCCACAACTGATGACCTGTCGCAGTTCTGAGGGCTCTTCTCCGTCTGAGTCTGCCGAACACGGCCCTACATGTTCGGCACTTCTTAGTTTCCCGGGGACTGGTGGGGGGGGATGGTTGGGCCTGGCTATCCCTATTGACCCGGGGCGGAGTTGGTGGTCTAGGGGCCGTGGCTCTTCTCTTCGCGGGGGCCTTTCCCTGCGCGGGCGTTGCACCTCCGCTGCAGGTGGTCCCCTGCGCCACAATTATAACACCTCTTCTGGTAAGGTGTTTGCCTCCAGTACGCCGAATTATACCCCCTCCATTCCGAATTGGGGTACCCCCGATGGCCCATCTCCCGCCCTTCCCGGGCCCGACCGCCTCTCCACAGGTCTCCCGAACCGGCGGTCGAACATGCCCTGCACCATCCTTTCCACTCGCGCTTGGTCGCCCAGGGTTGCCCCGGCTCCCAGCGCACTGTCGTGCACGGGGTCCACCTGTCGGACTGCCACCGCATGGCGCCCAGCCCCTCCCAATGGCGTTCTGGCTGCCTCCCAGCAGGCAGCAGTATCAGCCGCCTTCTGGAGGTTGTCCGGGCGCCATACGGTGAGCAATGCTCCGACATCGGTGCCCCCTATTGCTCGAAGGAAATGGTCCAGGGCAATCTCCTCCCGGTACTCCGGCGGCATGTTGGTGTGCGCGATCCCCACCAAGCGGCGAATGTCATGTGCCAATTCTCCCAGTGATTCCTGGGGACGTCGTTTGCGCCCGTTGAGCTGAGCTTTAACAAGCTCGCTCTGCTGGTCCATGCCAAATCGGTTTTTTAGGGCCGCAATGGAGATCCTCCAGGGTCGCCCCCTCACTGGGTACCGTGGTCAGGACTTCCAAAGCCACGCCACGCAGGGCCGCTGTGAGTTGTGCCACACCCTGCACCTCGTTCCAGCCATTGCCTCTGGCAACACACTGGAACTGGGCCATATATGCCCTCAAGTCCGTCTTGCCATCGTACGGGGGTAGCGGCACCCTCGGTTCTTTCGAGGTCTCCTCCCGTTCCCTAGGGACTCCGGGAGGAGTGTACCTCCCCAGTCCCAACGGTGCCTCACTCCCGCAGGGTCCGAGCCATTTGCCCGGGGGCTCCACCACCCTTGTCTGCGTCTGTCCGTGCCCCGCGTTGTCCCGCTTATTCTCCCAAGCCATTGGACTCACACTCTGCACACCCCCTGGAACAGTCATTCCGGGTACCCCCATTAGGCCAAAAGACCCCGCGGTCTCTACCCTCCCCAAGCTTGGCATGCTCACCCCGCATCGGGCAAGCCTCCTCCTCCGCGCTGTGACACCAGCCCCACCTGGGCACGATCCGCCTCGAGGGAGTATATCCTCTCCCCTGTTCCCGAAGGAGGCCACCCTGCTTCTCACACCGGGCCTCCACCCTATCCGTCAGTCTCTTCTCCATTTCCTCCATTTTCCCCTTTATTACCCCATTTATTTCCTCCCCTATCGTTCCTAACGACAGTTCCCCGACTTTTTCTCTTATTTGCTCCACCTCCCCTTGTACCTGTGTCACCATCTTATTTGTCTTGGATATTTCCTCCCTCGTTGTCCTAAACTGCTCTTCTGTCTCGCCCCGGTTTTTTCCTATCTGCTCCCCCAGTTCCTCTGTCTTTTCTCCGGCTTTCCGCTCCATTTCATTAATTACCTCCTAATGTCTCTTTCTACATTCCTCCGCCACCTTCTTTAATCCTTTCTGTGTCTCCGCTTTTACCTCCTTTCGCAGGTTTTCAACTTTGTCTGTCATTTCCCGATGTCTTTTCTCACAGTCCTCCTTCACGGCTCCCAATCCCTCCTTTATTTTCCCTTGTTCTCTTTTTAATTCCTCTATCGCCGTCGTGTTCCTCCCGATTTCCTCCTTTATTTGGTCTTGTCCCTGTTTTACTTCTCCCAATCCTTTTCCTACTTTGTCTATTTTTCCCACCACCGTCTTTATTTCGTTTACCCTCTCTTGTTTACTTTCTTCCATTGCGACTCCCACTCCTTTTACTTTCTCTTTTAACCCGGTCA
>NC_140961.1:141034666-141042166 GCF_056783735.1 Eptatretus burgeri
ACTTCGGCCAGGTCGCGCTGCCGGCCTCCCTCGGGCGTGCAGCTCCTGGCACCGACGCGAGCACCCCCTCGTCCGACTCTCTTCAGCTTCTCCAGCCACTGCAGGCTTCGGGCTCCAGACTTCTTTCGTTCTCGTTTGCGACTCTCTCTCGTTCTCGTCCTGCTGACTCCTTCTTGCTGACTCTCGTTTGCGACTCCTCTTGACTGACGAACACCGTCCTTTTATCCCCCCGTAACTTCGCCTTTGACCCCCTCCCTTTGACCTTTCACCTCGCTCCCCATTGGCCCGAGAAAAAGTGGGCGTGAAGGCTTTTTGATCCACAAATTTGCATATATCGATCGTTCTGGAGGTGGGGCCAAATCGCCCCTCGCTCACCGATTGGACGGCAAAAAAGTGGGCGTGTGTCGTTTTTGATCCGTTTTTGAAGCAGAAAATCCGTGATTTTGTCCACGCTGTTCGACGCGCGTTCTGCATGAGTCCAACACCGGTACCCACAGCGGGGCAAGAACGGTGGCGATGCTACGGTTGTGAGGTGTGCGTGAAGGTCGTGGCGGTTGTGGTGAAGCGGTGGTTGTGGTCGGTGGTTGATGTTGTGGTTGTGATCATGGCGGTTGGTCCAAAATAAAGATAGTAAAAGAAAAACGGCTATCCTGAAGAGTCGCAGCACGTATAAATGACATGTATTCCCACTAGACAACGGGTTTGGGCCTAACTACACATGTACTTACCGAGATACCTCACCTCAGGGACCTGAATGGTGGTTTGCGAATCTGGTAACCACAACACTACCCCCTTCCCTTTTTACAGACTCGTCCCGAGTCGTCAAATTTTCGTGTGCCATCATGTGTAGTTTTCCCCTAGTACATTTTACCTACGGATCCCTGAGTGCGACATTCATGGTATTCGTGTCCCCAAAATAAATAACCTGAGGGCTGCGTAACTATCTAAACAAACTCACTCATACGGACGACTTAAATAAAATTGCCGGCGCTAGACAGACATGCCGGGGGCGCACTCATATTTACAGTACATCTTAACCTTAACTTACAAATTTTACACTAAACCATGGCCCAGGATCATTGACTCTGCAAAAAGAAAACAGTTAGCAGGGAGCCAGGCTGCCCACATGCAGTCTCTGGCTCAAAACAATGCAGGTGACAGGGAACGTGGCTGGCTGCTCACACGCAGTCCAAGGCCTTCCCTTTTGAACTGAACGCAGTGAACCACAACGGTGCATGGGCCGCACAACGCAGTCTCCGTGCCAGCTCAAGTGGCACACGCAATGAGCACAACGAATGGATGCATGAACGGTTTGAACTGAATGCAGTGAACGCAAACACGGTGCACGGGCCGCCACTGCAGGCCCGTGTTGTAGCTGCCAACAGGGCAGTTCTCGCAGCTTGCAAACTGTTGCCTTGCGGATCATGGCGCACATGGAAATGAACAGGGGGGGGGGGCAAAGCAAAAATTGAACGGGGCTGGTGAACGTGGGCAGTGGGCATGGCATGGCAAAGGTGAGCAGGCAAACACAGCCCGCAGAATAAGGCCGCTGCAGGCAAACACAGCCCGCAGAAGAAGGCCGCTGCAGGCAAACACAGCCGGCAGATGAACTGGCCGGCACAGGCCTCGAAGAAAAACAGCCAGCAGATGAACTGGCCGGCACAGGCCTTGCAGCACACAGCTGCCGATGAACTTGGCCGGCCTCCGCCTTGAAGCAAAACACGGCCAGCCGATGAAGTTGGCCAGCCTTTGCCGTTCAATGGAGGTTGGTGGAGGGAGTGCGGTGGTGCTGGCCACTTGGAAGGCGGGCTCGGACCGACCTTCCTGTCTCCCTCCCACCTATCGCCTTTGCCTGTCACTGTACATACCCACTCCCTTAATTTGTCAAACCCCAATTTAGCCCCAACTTATTTTTTTTTGTTGTTTTTATTTTTACTTCCCCACTATAAATCGTCCCCTAACCCCCTTTATCGTCTTTGTTCGGCTAACCTATCCTACTCCCAACCCCTACGTTCCCTCCCCGGAGGGGAACAAGGGAGAGCTAACGTCCTGTGTCGAGGCCCAACGAAGCCTCAGAATGGCCTCCCCAGAGTTCGGCGATCTTTAACCAAAGTGGGTCCAGCGGCCCACAACGACAGCGAGGGGATGGATGGTGCGGAGGGGTACATCTCCTAATCTACCCTAACCATTTAACTGTTAAACTACCCCGGGGCTTTCAACAAGCGCCTCTTGCTTAAACTATTGGTTCTATCAACCCAGATTCCCGTCGCCTGTGTTGGTGTCCTCACAATTTCGGGCCTCGCCCCCCAATTTTCTCTCCGTGCCCTCACACGGTCTCCTGGCTGGGACACGTGGCTCCCTTTGGCAGGCACGACCCTCTGCCGAATCTCCCGCTATGGCACCCCCGGGCACTACACTGCCTCCGAGCCTACCAGCTCCCTAACACCGGGGAGTGCCCCCCATGGCACCTCCCTGAAACGCACACGTGGCAGGCCGGCCTCCCGGGCCCCTTTCCGAGGGTCACCCGTGCCCACAACACTGCCCACGCGGCTAATGGCGCCCCGGGCCCCGCACCAAGCAGGCGCACCCGTGCCCACTACTCTATCCCGGCCCCCCATGGGCCCTTGGCCTACCGCGGCCGACTAGCCTGGTGCCCGGGGTACCCACTCAGCGATACTCACCTTTCGCAGCCACGCTCCCAAGCCCGTCAACAGGGCTCCTGCACCCCTCCAAATGGGTCTCGAGCCTACTTTCCCACCAACAACAAAACGACCTCCATTTTTCAATTTGACTAACCCAGCTAACTCAATCTACACTGACCCCGGGGTCCCTTGGGCGGGAGTCACTCCTCCCCCCAATCACTCATCGCACCATGCATTCCCCATTCGCTCCACACACACAGACCCGCTGGCCTCACTCACTCAACAAGTACTCACCTCACGACTCACCAAGCACATGCTTCCACTTCACTCACCAACTCTTCCACACACTCACCACTGAACTCTGCCATCCTTCGAACTACATCCCCTAACTAACTCGTGCTCCCACGTCGTCCCTTAAACTATAGCACGTTCCATTTAACACTACGTAGCTAAACTACGTCCCCTCTACACATTCACTGCCTGTCACTGTCTCAAATGTAATCCCATAAATCACTTTCCCAACCTAAATCTGGCTACAATCCCTCTAACTAATCCATTCCACGGACTCCATGAGGACTTACCCCTGCCCCATGAAGTCGGTCTCACTAAGCTAACCCTTCCCCCTAACTAGTTTTCATCCTGTGCCCAGGCTAAGGGGTCCTTCACCCCCCGCCCAGGAATCCTGCACACCCGAAAGTGAGGCTTGTTTTTCCTTTTTTTTTCTTTTCATGCCCAGCACCTGCGCGGCAACTCAGAGCTCGCGCACTTTGCACCCGCCCGTGACGTCATGCAGCTGCACGTGTTCCTCGTCCCTCCTTGGACGGGACCATCCGGCAGAGATACCCCTCCTGCCGGATTCCAACCCCACGTGCAGCCATGACGTCACCGTGCGCATAAAAAAAAACACAAGCCACACGTCTCGAGGGGCCCCCCACGCGAACACACGTGCCCCGCCCGCTGGAGCTCAACACACACGATCGCGCGGAGAACCCGTCCGGTCCAAATCCATCCACCTGCCCAACTTTGTCCGTCCGCGGGATCGGCAAATCCACCGCGCGCGCTTCCGGACCGGGACTTCACCCTCGCAAGCGAGCACGTGGTGGTCTCGTGCGTTGCACAGCACGAACCGCGTGCTCACTGCCGGGTGAACCCGGCACGGTCCTCGAAACAACCACAGCCGCCACCCGGCCCTCTCTCCTCCGCCGCCGCCTCAGTCTCCACTCCACCCACGCACACCCGCGTGCCACGACGCACACAGTCCACCCCACCACACCCACACGGGGAGACGCGGCTGCGTGCTCCCGCATGCCGACCGACATCTCCCTCTCATACCGCTCTCTCACACACACGGCCTCCCCTACATAACCCATACCACTCACACGTGGTGCTCCATTCACTCGTCCCTCACTCACACACGCGGGGGAACTCACCCACGGTGCCTCATCCATACTCCGCGCCTCACTCACACACGCGGGGGCACTCACCCGCGGTGCCTCATCCATACACACGGCGACACTCACACACGCGGTCTCTTCCACACACGGTGCCTCACCCACACACGCGGGGGCACTAACCCGCGGTGCCTCACTCACACTCCGTGCCTCACCCACACACGCGGGGGCACTCACCCGCGGTGCCTCACTCATACAGGCCGTTTCATCCACACACACGGCCTCTCTCACACACGGTTCCTCATCCACACACGCGGGGGCACTAACCCGCGGTGCCTCACTCACACTCCGTGCCTCACCCACACACGCGGGGGCACTCACCCGCGGTGCCTCACTCATACAGGCCGTTTCACTCACACACACGGCCCCTTCCACACACGGTGCCCCATCCACACCCGGCGTGCTGGGAAGCACGCACTCTGGCACCATCGCCACCACACCACTCACACACGGGGTCGCTTCCACACACGGGGACGCACTCACGCCTTGCACCACACACACAGGGACAACCACACTGGGGATTCGAGTCCCCACAAGGGTCTCCGGGGCCTCTATACCCCCCAAGCTCTCCGTGCACCCGTCCACAGCACCCGTCCCCTCAACCTCGCAAAGCACGACCGAACTCACCTGGTCGTGACTCGCCTCAAGGGGGCAGACTCCCTCCCCTCGTTCCTGGAGGAGGCCATCCAGGTGCTCGCACTGGGTCCCCACACGCTCCGCGAGCTCACCCCCATTATCCTCCACTACCTCCGTGTGTGTGTGCACGTCACTTACCCCGTCTTCATCGTGTAGTCTTTCCTCTATTTTTTCTATCTCCCGTGTCTCTGCCAACTCTTCACCCCCCATCCCCCCCGTCCCAACCACCATTTCCTCCGTCACGGCCCCCATGCCCGCCTGCAGGCACCGGCCCACGTTCCGCGCCTCACCCCGCAGCTCCCTCGCCTCTTCCTCCATTTGCTTGTTCATGCCTTTCATTTCGTTTATAAATTCAGTTGTGTTTGCATCCATCTTCGTTTTTACTTCGTCCATTTGCTTGTTCATGTTCGCAATCATCTTCGCTGTCGTTTCCGCATACATTTTTGCCAGCATGGTGTATAGCTGGGTCATGTTGGGTGCGCTTGGGTGAGCCGTTTCAGCAGGGGTCGGGGAAGGGTCTTGGTGGAGAGGGGGGGGGGGAGGTGTCATACACCGCGGCCGCTGCCGCACCCACCTCAGGTTCTGGGTTCAGTTAGGCGAGTCCGTGTTCCTGCACAATCAACATTTCCTGCACGGGGATTTCATCCTGGACCATGGACTCTACATTATTACACATATACATTTCTAATACCCCCGGCTCCCGCTCGCCTTGAGACGCCATCTTGCTTCTCGTGAAGGGTTAATTTCGCTCGCTCGTAATTTGGAGGGAATCGGGGGTCGCTTCTCTCACCCCTGGACCGATTCCCGTGAATTTAGCCGGAGACAGGAGAGCCCGTTTTCCTGTTCTCCGGTACCAGTGCCGCGAGGAGGGCGATGAGTTTATATCGCACGACCTGACACCAGTGTTGCGGTCTTCGCGCCCGCCGGCGTGCGACGGCCACGTAACTCGAATCGCGGCACGTCGCCCACCGGACGGACAATCCAGTCGTGACCCTCTCGGACTAACGCCGGGAACCAGTCACGGGTGGACCTTTCGGTCTCACCGCGATCGAGCCAATCAGCCCCCGCGTGGGATAGGGTTGCTCGCCAAATTCGAACTACCTAAGTACCCACGCGGAGGGTAGACCGGGCGATCGCACCTCGCCGCAGGTCGACTTCGGACACGGGCCACTTAAGCGACCCGTTCCGTACTATCAGAATAACCGAGCGGTGTTATCGTCGACCTCGACGGTTCGATTAATTATCGGGCGTATTCAGCCCACTACCAACCCTTTACGTGAAGCAAGATGGGGACTCAATGGAGGAAAAGACGAAGCGAAGCGGGAGAACAGTTCAACAATAAAGCACATTTATTCGCGACGAACGGAAAGCACACAAATACAATTCCACCAAATGCACACAAAAAAGAAAACACACTTCCATTTACACAAAAAGCAAACATAAAAGTGAAAACACAGTGCAGAGCTAATACCGACTACCGAGCACACGGCAACACTTATACAATTCTACTTCACAGACGGCGCCGACAACACATACCCAAAACCAAGGAAAAGAAATCCCCCAAGAATGAGGTAGGCCTGAGGCCGAGACCGGGTCGGGCCTACCCGTCTGGTGATGAGACGCGGAGCGGCGATGGCCCCGCAACCCGCGGGCCTCGTGGACCGTGCCTGGCAGGGGGTGGGAACGGGGCCCCCTTGGTCGCACTATCTCAGCGCGGGGGGAAACAGGAGGGGTAAGCTGATGCTCGGGGTATAGAGGATCTTTATTATCCCTGGTGTGCGTCTCCACCTCGGCCAGGTCGCGCTGCCGGCCTCCCTCGGGCGTGCAGCTCCTGGCACCGACGCGAGCACCCCCTCGTCCGACTCTCTTCAGCTTCTCCAGCCACTGCAGGCTTCGGGCTCCAGACTTCTTTCGTTCTCGTTTGCGACTCTCTCTCGTTCTCGTCCTGCTGACTCCTTCTTGCTGACTCTCGTTTGCGACTCCTCTTGACTGACGAACACCGTCCTTTTATCCCCCCGTAACTTCGCCTTTGACCCCCTCCCTTTGACCTTTCACCTCGCTCCCCATTGGCCCGAGAAAAAGTGGGCGTGAAGGCTTTTTGATCCACAAATTTGCATATATCGATCGTTCTGGAGGTGGGGCCAAATCGCCCCTCGCTCACCGATTGGACGGCAAAAAGTGGGCGTGTGTCGTTTTTGATCCGTTTTTGAAGCAGAAAATCCGTGATTTTGTACACGCTGTTCGACGCGCGTTCTGCATGAGTCCAACACCGGTACCCACAGCGGGGCAAGAACGGTGGCGATGCTACGGTTGTGAGGTGTGCGTGAAGGTCGTGGCGGTTGTGGTGAAGCGGTGGTTGTGGTCGGTGGTTGATGTTGTGGTTGTGATCATGGCGGTTGGTCCAAAATAAAGATAGTAAAAGAAAAACGGCTATCCTGAAGAGTCGCAGCACGTATAAATGACATGTATTCCCACTAGACAACGGGTTTGGGCCTAACTACACATGTACTTACCGAGATACCTCACCTAAGGGACCTGAATGGTGGTTTGCGAATCTGGTAACCACAACAATATATATATATATATATATATATATATATATATATATATATATATATAAACATTATATGGATATATGCATATTTATATGTTTCGAGTACGTATATATATATATATATAAATATATATATATATATATATATATATATATATATATATATATATATATATATATATATTTTTTTTGACAGATTTTGCCAGCGTCGGCGTGC
>NC_140961.1:141047166-141114666 GCF_056783735.1 Eptatretus burgeri
TGGAAATTGGTGCGCAGATTTGAATGAAATGGCGTGCCATGCTCGTGCCGAATTGTGTGTTTGTTCCAATGTTGATTCTCCCACAGGAGGCTGTGTGGTGTGTTTGCCATTCATATCATGGTATGTTTGCTTGATTGCCTGATTTGTATCATGTTTAAAAGGAAAGGGGGGAAATATCTCTATTGAATTTCGCAATATCGAAATTGCGATATTGAAGGAAAATTTAAAAATTGCGATATTGAAGGTATAGAAATCAGAAGAGAAGATAGAGATGTTGTTAATGGACCGAGCTATTGGAACCACGCAATGCACTTCGTCCCGTTAACCCACTAGACATGAGGGGAAGGTCTGACTGCATGAAGACAAACAAATTAACTGCCCGGGGATCACTGTATCTTGGGGGCCATTGCCGAAGAGGCATGCTGTTTTGCAGAACCACAACGATATATTAATATATATATATATATATATATATATATATATATATATATATATATATATATATATATATATTATATAAACAAGGATCAAACATATATATATATATATATATATATATATATATATATATATATATTTTAATATATTTCCACAAGAGGAAAACAAATTAAGAATTGAATTTATAAAAGCATCCATGGGTTGCAGACTGCAAATGGTACCTGGTTCGTCTAACTTTTTGAACGCTCCACGTGTGTACATTAAATCATAATGGTGAACCAAGAATCAGATAGCTCATGCAGGGAGGGGACCAGACAGTGCTGTCCAAAACAATGAGTCGATGATGATCAGATAGCCCATTCAGGGAGGTGACCATGATATGGTGAAACAAGGATCAATTGCTGTCCCCAAACAATGGAAATGAGAATCTGCTAATTAAATTTTTTTAATGTTTGCCCCATCTGGGTGTTCCCTGATGATCACGGGCCACATGGCAGACCGATTGAAAATGCCTTCGGCAAATGTTTTGCCGGTTTGGTGTAAAAATCATCACGAGGATGTGGAGATCGTGCACTTACCGTGCTGCCGAGTCGAGGTTCGATTCTTCGTGATTAACAACCGAAACATTTCATCACAAAGTGTACCTTCCCTCGGAGAGATGTCTGCCGGCATCAGTTGATGGACATTCAATGTCCCACGGTGTCTTTTGTGAAGAGCAGTTGAGTTATCTCCGGCACACTGACAAAAAAATTAAAATTCCTATTCAAATCAATTTCACTCAAACATCAAGCCTGGCCATTCGGTTCATGAAAGACTTGGGTCAAAAAATTCCTTTGTGGCTGACTCCAAAAGAAGATGGCAATTATACTGGGGTCATTAAAGAATCAATAGACAATGAAGGCAATGCTTGGCACTTTCAGGTTGAAGATTAGAATGGTCTCCATGGAAGTGTGGTGGCAGTGGAAGGGGTGGATAAGTTTAAATGGGAATTAGATAGGTACATGGATGTATTGGAGATAAAGGGGTACGGGGATATTGACAGGACTTGGAGCTTGCTAGTGTGTGGATGGGTGATACTGGGGTTGGTGCAGCATGGGCATGATGGGCCAAATGCCCTCCTCCTGCACCAGTTCCTTGTGTATCGTTATTGCTTGTATCAGAGTTGCTGGTGCTGTGGAAGAGGAAACACAGGCTGAACTGGCATCAAGTCCAATGAATCAATCATATATCAGTTCAATAATATCTCATGCAAGGGCATTTTGGGAATTAATCCAGGAATGAAATGTCAGAATGAAACTTGTACACTTAACTGTACACGTAGATGAGTAGCCTCAATATGGAAAATCGACGAGCACCAAAAACAAGTGGGTATGTTGTTTGGAACAGGTCTGCAACGGCTCGGCCATCATGTGCACATGTGGTATAACCAACCTGATGCCAGCAAGCAAGTCACCATCGCTGACACCTGAGAACAACTCAGAAGGGTTCTGCCTCTTTGAATGGAATACTTTGTGGTGTGGGCAAGGCATCTTGTTGTACCTTCACACCGCTGTCTAGAGTTTGCAAGATAACCTAGCTACCCTAGAGGTACGCACACTCGCCTCTGAGCTTCCTCACCAGGATTGGAATCCCGACTCAGGTAAAACTGTTTGCCATGCAGGGCGATTCATCAATGTGTGTGACATCCCATAAATCGATGTCTGCTGGCATTATTGGTGGACTTAAAGACCCCACGGTGTCCTTCGCGATGAGTGGGCGAGCTATCGCCAGACCCCCTGAATAAATTCAAAATTCCTGCCGTCGCGCAAATGAGAAATTGCATCAGAAGCACAGCCGCACCTCGTTCAGTGAATGATGCTACCCCACAGCCATGAACTGCATGAAGATGAAGAAGACGAAGCAGAAGAAGATAAAAAATAAGATGAAGAAGAAGAAGCCATTAAAACAATATGGCGATTTGGGTAAAAAAAAAAAATGCAAGACCCAATCGGTGCAGAGTTATGGAACTCTGCAGCCGAACTGGTCGTTTTGTTGAAATCCCGACAAAAGTAATTATGAATACGAGAACAGAGGTTGCACAAGGGATGATGGGTGAGGGCAAGGCAGAACCAACCCTGGCAGTCGGCCAACAGCTTTGTTCACACTGTGTTTATTGACTCTGCGTGGGGTTTGTCTTCTCCACCCTCTTCACTTCGGTTTCTAACTCACCCTCGTTTTCCTTGAACCCCCACACCACCTCTGCACACAAATGTAAAATTAGTCACACACATGTCACATGACTGATTGAATGCATGAAAGCCCTCTCATTCTCCCTTTTCCTTTGCAGCATGAGTGCTAAGACGTAGAACAGTGGACTTATTTCCAAAAGAAGGGGACATTTTTTTACGACATGTCCATGAGTACGGAAAAGCAGGATAATCCATGGTGGGGCGAGCGAGGGCTGAACTTAAAGGCCTGTCTGTCTGTACTGAGATGGTGATTCTGCAGAGAAGTCAAATGCTTTGCTGTGTGTGCACTGAATTCAACCAACGGGGTCGACAGGTTCATTTGCAACTCGATGCCATCATAAAAACAAATAAAGCACAAGTTTAAATATTATAATGCTTTTTCCATCACAGAACATGTTCCTGTTAGCAGGAATTGGTTTGACCAGTTTTGGGTAGTCAGTTGGGGGTTAGTCCTCAACTCAAACCCACGTGTATAAATCGAGGGCACCGGCCTCGTATCAGAACCACACAAGGTGGAAATTTTTCTTCCATTGGGAATTTTTAACGATGCAAGGCCGGGAAAATGTTGGGATGGCGTTTCAATGACGATGTGGATTTGAACCCTCTGATAATCCCGAGTTGATGGGTATTTGAATCCGTAAACAGTTGAGTAATAATGAATGAATATCATTAATGATAAAGTCGCAGGCGAGACGACTGGACGAATGGAGAAAAGGCGTGTGCCCCTAAGGTTCTCATACAAGCTCTTTCTCCTCCGCAGATGAACACAAAAGACCTTGTGGGACGATACCTGCACAGTCCCCGATAAATTGGAGACGTCAGAGCTGCACCTTCCCTGCTGGACAGTGATACCACTGTATGTAGTTTGCAGTGCCTTCAGGTTTGAATAAAACTTTTTCGATGGCAGTTGAGAGCTCGTGCTCTGATGGGAACACCAAATACATGAAATTTTACAACTGGGGGAACGACAGCACATTTACATTTACACTATAGGTCCAAAAAACACGATGTTGGCTGAATGGTTAAAGGTGGCTGGCTTAGGATCTTGGGGTCCTGAGCATTTGAACCCCCTCTTGTGCCATTTCTAATAACACCAGGTGGGTAGATTCATCCTGTCATCCTTTATATCATCAAAATGAGTACGTACCACCTTACTTGGAAGAATGAGCCATTTGAGTATCTTGCATCAGAGTGGAAACCCATTGAAGGTCGTGCCCCCTTGCCAAGGGGATCTGCCTCTGCTGTCCGATGCATCTGAAGACACCAAAAGAGAGGTTCTTCTTCTTCTCCTTCTTTTCCTTCTTCAACCCTAATATTGTCAGAGAATAAGCATGATATCATGAACACAATAAATGCATTGTTGCTATCAAATGCATAAAACAACACAAACATGTGAAAACAAGGAAATCTCACACAGCTGGAGACCATTCAGCCCATCAGGCCTGCGCGAACACCATTCTAATTATCTACACAAGATCCAAGGAAGAAAATGCAAAAAAGTTATTAATTCATGAAATAAATTTTGTTGTTGTTGGTGTTGTTGCTTTTTTTGTTTCTTTTTTCGTTTTTGTAGCTTTTGTATTTTTGGTTTTTCTTCCCCTCAGGGGAGGAGGCATGGGCTTGGTTAAAAAAACCACACAAACCCTGTTGTCAAGACCCCCACCACAGCACTCTGTACACATGCACACAATCACCCATCAATGCTCAAACTACCTAAAAGTGCAATCAACATCCCAATACCCCTCTATTTCCCCAATACCCCTCTATTCCATGCATTAATTACACTCTGAGTAAAAGTCCCCTGCCTTACGACCATCTTAACTCTCTTCCTCTTTGCTCTCAGGGTATGTATGGCCCCTGGTCCTTTCACTGTCTACTCTGTTGAATAATTCGGCTGCACTTATTTTATCCATACCTTTCATTATCTTTAACATCTCCATCATATCTCCTCGTAACCGCCTCCTTTTTAGTGAATAAAGCCGTCTCCTTCAGCTGCTCCTGATAGCTGAGTCGAGCTCGACCTGGAATCAATCTAGTAGCCCTGCGCTGAACCCTCTCTCTGGCATCCATGTCTTTGCGGAACTGTGTTGACCAAAACTGCACACATTATTCTAGATATGGCCCTCATTAAATTCCTATACAATGTTGACACCACCTCTTTTGATTTATAATTGATAACCCTCCGAATAAAACCTAAAACCTTGTTTGCTTTACAGATAGCTGTCTGGAACTGTGCTACCTGCTTACCTCCAGGATCTGTTACCACCCCCAGATCCTTGTCTTGTGTAACACGCTCCAAAATTACCCCTAACTCATGTAATCTCGATTTTCATTGTTCTTCCCCATCCCCAACACCTTACACTTGTTCAGGTTAAATTACATCTGCCAATCCTTTTGCCCAATCTGTGCAAGTATCAACACTTTCCTGAATTTGATCACCACCCCCTCTGCTTTCCACCTCACCTCCAAGCTTTGTGTCATCTGCAAATTTGGAAAGTTCACTCTTCACTCCATTATCCAAATCGTTGATGTCAATCTTTATAAAATTCAGCAAGTGTATGTGTTTATGTATATATGTATGTATGTATGTATGCTTGCAAATATGGACATATGGAAATATGTATGCATGTGTGTACAGTACCAGTCAAAAGTTTGGACGTACTTATTAAATGAAGGGTTTTTCTCAATTTTTACGATTTTCAACATTGCAGAATAATAGTGAAGACATCAAAACTATGAAATAACACATCTGGAATTATGTTGAAACCAAAAAAGTGTTCAACAAATCAAAATATATTTTAGATTTTACATTCTTCAAAGAAGCCACCCTTTGCCTTGATGACAGCTTTGCACACTCTTGGCATTTTCTCAACCAACTTCATGAGGTAGTCACCTGGAATACTTTTCCAACAGTCTTGAAGGAGTTCCCACATATGCTGAGCACTTGTTGGCTGCCTTTCCTTCACTCTGCAGTCCAACTCATCCCAAAACATCTCAATTGGGTTTCGGTAGGGTGACTATGGAGACCAGGTCATCTGATGCAGCACTCCATCACTCTCCTTCTTGGTCAAATAGCCCTTACACAGCCAGGAGGTGTGTTTTGGGTCACCGTCCTGTGAAAAACCAATGATAGTCCCACTCAGCGCAAACCAGAGGGGATGGCATATCGCTGCAGAATACTGTGGTCGCAATGCTGGTTAGGCCAAGGTCACATTTGCCACGGCGGCCGTGGGGTCTCCAAAATATACGGCCACTAGCAATTATACGGCGGCCGCGGTATTTCCACGGTCACACAATGTAGTAGTCACATTTGTTTTTATTTTTCGGGGAGCTGCACGGCGTAGTTATAAATTGTGGAGACCGAAAACGTGGGGTTGCCGTACGGTCTTTGATTTGATGTCGCACGGTGCCTTAGGGCGTTCCTGTGGCGGCCATAGAATTTTCAAGGCAGACGCAAGGTGCCCGCAAGGCGACCGCAGGGGGACCCTAAGGCGAATGTGTGGCCATACGGACGGTAACGAATGGGTTAATTTATTTTTTTTTTACCAGTTTTTTTTTTTCGGCTTTTCGAATTGCTACAGCGAACATAGAAATTAAAAAAGTTATGACTCCGCGTTATAATTCCACGGCGACCTTACGACCTGTAAAATATAGCCAAACGGCGTCGGGCTACCCTGAGGCCACCTCAGAAACTCTGCGACCGCCGTACATTTCTGTCAATTCAGAGGGCGTACGGCCGCTGTATCCTCGCCGTAGAGCAAATGTGACTAAGGCCTTCGTGTGTGTCTTGAATTCTAAATAAATCGCCGACGGTGTCACCAGAAAAGCAGCCACACACCATCACACCTCCTCCTCCTCCATGCTTCATGGTGGGAACCACACATGCAGAGATCCTCCGTTCACCTTATCTGCTTCTCACAAATACACGGCGGTTGCAACCAAAATCTCAAATTTGGACTCATCAGACCAAAGGACAGATTTCCACTGGTCTAACGTCCATTGCTCGTGTTTCTTGGACCAAGCAAGTCTCTTATTATTATTGGTCTCCTTCAGTCGTGTTTTTTTGCAGCAATTCGACCATGAAGGCCTGGTTCATGCAGTCTCCTCTGAACAGTTGATGGTGAGATTTGTCTATAACTTGAACTCTGTGAAGCAGTTACTTTGGCTGCAATCTTAGGTGCAGTTCATTGGTGATTTTTGAGGCTGTAACTCTAATAAACTTATTCTCTGCAATTGAGGTAACTCTGGGTCTTCCTCTCCTGTGGCAGTCCTCATGAGAGCCAGTTTCATCATTCTGCTTGATGTTTTTTGCGACGACGCTTAAAGAAACTTTCAAAGTTCTTGAAATTTTCTGGATTGACTGACCTTCATGTCTTAAAGTAATGATGGACTGTCGTTTATCTTTGCTTCTTCGAGTGGTTCTTGTGTCCCCCAGTACAGACAAAATCATGGTCTTTCACCAAATTGGGTTATTTACTGAATACCAAACCCACCTCGTCACAACACAACTGAATGGCTCAAACGCATTATGAAGGAAAGAAATTCCACAAATTAATTTTTTATGAAGGAACACCTGTTGATGGAAAAACATTCCAGGTGACAACGTCATGAAGCCAGTTGAGAGAATGCCAAGAGTGTGCAAAGCTGTCATCAAGGCAAAGGGTGGCTTCTTTGAAGAATCTAAAATATAAAATATATTTTGATTGGTTCAACACTTTTTTGGTTATCACATAATTCCATATGTGTTATTTCATGGTTTTGCTGTCTTCACTGTCATTCTACAATGTAGAAAATAGTAAAAGTGAAGAAACACCCTTGAATTAATGAGAATGTCCAAACTTTTGACTGGTCCTGTATGTGTGTGTACTTACATTCACATATCTTCTTCTTCTTCTTTCGGCTGCTCCCGTTAGGGGTCGCCACAGCGGATCATCCGTATGATCCGCATTGTGATTTGGCACATATTTTACGCCGGATGCCCTTCCTGACGCAACCCTGGTCGCCTCTTACGACACAGGGATATGGTATACCTATTTCAACCGGGGTATACACCGGCCCAGTATACTGGTAATCATTTCGCCGACCTCGGAAGGATGACAGGCTGAGTGAACCCCCTGGTGTATTAATTCAGTGGCTCAACGGGATTTGAACTCAGGACCTTTTGGATCCCAAGCCGCTGCCCTAACCACTGCGCCAACACCAGGCTTACATTCACATATATATATATATATATATATATATATATATATATATATATGTATATATATATATATATATTTATATTATTGTTATTGTTCGTCTTTCGGCTGCTCCCTTTAGGGGTCGCCACAGCGGATCATCCGTTGTGATCCGCATATTGATTTGGCAGAGGTTTTACGCCGGATGCCCTTCCTGACGCAACCCTGGCCACCTCTTACGACACAGGGATAAGGATTGGGTTTTGCCATGATTCCGGGCTGCCCTACACCCTCTCATAGCGTGGACCAGCGCAGAGCTCCCGTCATCAAGCGATCCTCCAACCCAAGCCTCCGAGTCGCCGGATGACAGGCGCACGATATATACATATTGTTGCGAATTCACGCCCGACGGCGTGCGGACGGCCACGTAACTTGGATCGCGGCACGTCGCCCACTGGACGGACAATTCAGTCGTGACCCTCCGGGAACTATTGCCCGGAGCCAGTCACGGGTGGGCCTTTCGACCTCACCACAATCGTGCCAATCGGCCACCCGCGTAGGATAGGGTTGTTCGCCAAACTCGACCTACCTAAGTACCCACGCGGATGGTAAACCGGGCGATCGTACCTCGCCGCAGGTCGACTCTGGACACGAGCCGCTTGGGCAGCCCGTTCCGTACTATCGGGATAACCAAGCGGTGTTATCGTCGACCTCGACGGTTCAGATTATTTACCGGGCGTTTTGCACCCACGACGAACCCTTTATGTGAAGCAGGATGGAGAGTCAATGGAGGAAAGACAAAGCGAAACAGTTCGCTTTGGGAAAACGGGAAAACAGTTCACACAATGCACATTTATTTCCCGGCACACGGAAAGCACGTATATACAGCCATACAGTCAAAATGCACATAAAGCGACCAAAACAATAAAAGCAACGACGCAGAGTTAATACCGATTATGCGCACACACGGTAACACTTATACAGTTCTACTTCACAGATGGCGCCAACACACATTTACACAAAAGCAAAGGAAAGAAGCCACCCTCATAGACAAGGAGGCAGACAGGCCTGTAGGCCAAATGTGCGCGTGACATGGAGGAGCGGCCAGGTCCGCGAGACCGGGGGGGGGGGTCCTACCCGCGTCCTCGTGACGCGTTGGCGGGCGTGCCGCAAATGTGGCTGCGCGGCTGTGCCCCGACTCCGTGCTCCTTGGCGGGTTTCGTTGGCACCACGTGTCGGGGGGGGGGGGAACGGGGCCCCCTTTTGCACTATCTCAGCGCAGGGGAAAGGGAGATTGTTGATGCCCTGGGGGAGGGGAATGGCTGGCGGGCTTGGGTCCCGAGACGAGCGATCCCACACTGCGACCTCGTCGCCGACCGCCGTCCTTCTTGCCTCGGACAAAAGCTCCCTTGCCTGCAGTTCCACCGCTCTCCCTCGACCGACTCTCTCTGCAACTCTTCTCCGTTCCACACTCTCCTCACCCGACTCCCCCGATCACCACTTTACCACTCTCCTCACCCGACCGACTCGACCCTTTGCGACTCTCTTTGCCTTGCGCTCGCCTTTTTATAGGCGGGCAGGAGCAGCGTATATGCAAATTTTTGGATCAGAACGCGATTGGAGGCAGGGCCACGCCGCCTCCCCCCCCCCAGTCAGCCATTGGTCGGGCAAAAATGGGCGTGAACCTCTTCTGATCCTAAAATTTGCATATACGGACTTCACATACACACGCTTGGAGGTGGGGCCAAGCCGCCCCACGCTCGCTAATTGGACGGAGGAGAAGTGGGCGTGTTGCGTTTTTGATCCGACTTTTTCCCTCGGAAAGGCCGACAATCGCGCTCGCGGCTCGGTGCGTTCAGCACCAATCGCCGAACGGGCCCGAGACAGCCTGACGCCCAGTGTTCACAGGTGGTGCGGGAATGGCCGTAGAAGGAGAGAGGTGAAGGTGGTGGAGGGGTTTCGGTGGTGGTTTGATGGTTATGGTGCCGTTTGGGAATGGCGGTGATGCGATGATGTGGGAGCGTAGATGGTGGCGGT
Organism: Eptatretus burgeri; assembly: GCF_056783735.1. NCBI lineage: Eukaryota > Metazoa > Chordata > Myxini > Myxiniformes > Myxinidae > Eptatretus > Eptatretus burgeri. The sequence continues at coordinate 141,057,047 of NC_140961.1, forward strand.
GGCGTGGTTGTTGTGTGATGGCGGTTGAGACGTGGTTGGTAGGTCATTCCATGTCAAATAATCAAAGAATCTGCCGTCATCTCTCAGATTTTTGTAAAACTTTGGGAACCAATTGGGACCCATGAAAAATAGCAAGAACTCAAATATTTTTGATAACAGCCTCTTAATTAGTGAGATACAGACTAACGAACTTTGGACTAATTAGCACGACGTCGCGAATTCAAATGGCCATATCTCTAAAAGTATAACACCTAGAGAGCTGGTTTTGGTGTCATTTTAAAGGTATTTTCATGCCCTATGAATTTTTCTGGGCAACATTTTCCTACCTCCAACCACAAAAAAGTTATCACAAAATATAAACTTCAATCGTGAATCCCCCAAAAAATGTATCCTTCAAATTTCCTCAAATTCATCCCAGAGGTACCTTATGATGTCAAGAAGCTTCCACATAAGTTTTGTGATGGGCACTCCAATAGTTTCTGAGATATGAGCAATAATGTACATGTACGTATGGCATATAGGTTCGAAAATCAGCATTTGTAATGTATTATACAATCATTCTAACCGAGCCATGACAGGGAACACAGGGAACGACCATCAATTGCTTTGAAGTATCATATACTTTCATTTTCAACTGGGCCTGAGGGGAAGAACCAAGTGCTGCTGTTGCTGCAATGAAGAGGAAATTGAAAGCCACAGTCAGGTTAGTGAACACTGTGTACTTGAACTCACTTATTGATTGTATAATACATCTGATCGCACAGATTTCGTGCAGTTATGTCTGGAAAAAAAATCAACCTTTTTCTTCTTCATTTAGCCATGATCATTTATTCCGGACGATGGATCTTCCATTATTTGGATGTCTGGATAAAATATGTTCTCCCGTACGAGGTATTCGCTGTACGGCAGAGTTCGGTCAAGGTCCTGCCAATTAAAGTCTACTGACGTCATAGTTGATCAAAATAAAACCAAATATTGAATGAATGAGAGTGCACACACATCCTGCATACACACTTCCTCAATCTCCATGTCACCCCCACTCCTCCCCACCCAACCCACTCCCTTTTCCACCCACACCTTCGAGTTAAGCTTCATTTAACATCCCCCTCCCCCTCCCCCTCCAAATAATGATGGAAATTGACTCCAAAACAAAACGTTTTAACAACATAGTAAATGCAAGCAAGGTACAGGATTGCAAATTGATGACGAGCTTTGCATTTCCAATAATGACGATGATCAAAATGTAATCATCTGGTTTGTGTGTGGGATAGTGCACAGACATGTGGACACACACGGAGCGGCTTCAATAGGTTGAAACATACCTTTGGTCTGTGAGATTCTGGGCTTACTAATGGGCAGGCAAAGCATTTCTTGGTTCTTGCCATTTTCCACGACACAGGATGAGAGTGGTAACATCAAATCCATGTGCACTGGGTGGAGTCATCAGGTTTCTCCTCCTGCAAAGGGAAAGAACAGTCCAATTAGCATTTTAGTAGGCCCTGTCACGATGTAATTCAACATTTTATCGCTTTCATCAAAATAAGAGAAACAATGTGTGACATTAAAAACAATCAACCAGTTCAAAGAATTCCCACCCCACAACCCCCCAACCCCCACAACACCCTCACCGCCCCCTCCTTCGCCTCCCCCCCCCCAAAAAAAAAAAAACGAAAAAAAGAGTGAGAGGTCATTCTACAGTTTATCCACTCAGTGTGGAGGAAGCAAATCAACCTCCAATACACGAGAACAACAATTCATGACAGGTTCTTCATGATGTATTGTTCTACCTTTGTGAATTACAGATGACGACTGATGAACTAATCCTGGAAAAGAGATTTTGACCGTCTCATGCAAACATCTCTACAGAAGGGGGATGGACGTGGATAAATGAGACCTGAACCCTGTACACTCCACATCCAGTAACTTATCTCAATCTTGCATTTCCTTCTCCACCTAAAAAATGGTCTCAGATTTCCAATTCCACATCACAAAAATAGGGGCAATACCCCTGGATGCTCACCTGGGAACAATGAGACTGAGGAGGAAGTCAATGGGACACCGAATCAGCAAAATATACCAATGAATCAATGTCATGGCCCTGATGTTTTTAATCGCGTGAACAAACTTTGATTCATCATGGGTGATGAAGGTTGTCCTCACAATTTCATCAATATTGTGTGTATAGTTTCGGAGAACAAAGAAAATCCCTCTTTTGGTTTTTGTTTGTTTTCGGGAGCGGGGCGGGGGGGGGGGTGGGGGAAAAACCCACCGTAGACCTCTCAGACCCCGATTTTTTCATTTCGTGAATAAACTTTGGTACATCACGGGTGATGAAGGTTGTCGTCAATTTTCATCAAAATTGCATGTGTCGTTTCAGAGAAGAAGTTGCAAGTGTTTATGGATGGACGGACGGACCGACTGACCGACTGATAATGTGCCATCCCATAAGCTCCCCGGAACTACGTTCCAGTTGAACTAAAATCAGGTTACATTGCTCTCAGGACAAGGGCATCACTGTCATCTTGTCGATGTGCACTGCCTCATTGGTGGGTAACAGCTGATTGATGACATGCAATCATTCCATCATGTACATACACCATATGTTAAGTATGCGGAGCTCAATGTTGCCCCTCTCTCTGCTATTCAATTCATTTTTTAGAAACGTTTTATTCAGATACTCTCTAAGATATATATTTCACAGATTGGGGAGCAGCAACAAGGAGGGGTTTAGGGGTTTATAACGAGGAGGAGGTGGTCGAGAACATCATTTAATGACAAAAAGAAGACAAAAACACCCTCAAACAACAAAGAAAAGCCTCGACATTTACAGAGGCAAATGTTGTTTTTCTTTCATCTAAAAATGAGGAACAATTTGACCTGAGATTTGACCTTAATAACTGAGATTTGACCTCAGTCACTGAGATTTGACTTCAATAACCACGTGTTCCCTGAGCCTTGGGGATACAAGGGTTGTTCATTAATAATTCATCGGTCACGTGGTTTGTCAATCATATTGGAGTGAAGGAAAATATATATTTTAATTTTTTTAATGAATCCCATCCAGGTTCCAACTGATGACTCCATCTTTTCTTTTTGCTTGTTCGGGTTCCTTCTGATGACTCCAATGCAGGACCTATTTTATTTGGTCTTCCATTTGATTTGGATTTAATTTTTAATTTGCTGCCAGAAGAGTTGGTTCACACCAAGTCCTTCTCAAGATTGTGTGGGTTAAGTATTCCATGAATACTTTCTAGTTCCACATGTATCAACTCCTGATGAAAAATTAATGATTTAAAATAATCCAAAAATTGCAAGAACATACCTTGTGTGAGATAAAATTATCTTGTTTCTTCCGCCTCCACAGACATTTCACACTTGCGGTCTCCGTCTTGTAACAGTTCGCTGTGGATCAAAAGACAAATGATAGCAGATAAGTGAGATGGAATAAACAAATGAACCCTGCTGTTGGTGTCCCACCCCACCCCCACACTGCTCTCTTCTGCCCCAACCCCCCCCCTCCTCTCTCTCTCTCTCTCTCTGCTGTTCCTGTTTTTCAGTTCCATCATGATCAATTCTGTATTCTACCTCTTCCACGAGCCTTCACTCTCATAAAAAAACAATTTGGTCTTGAAAGGGCACCAATATGGTCCTCTCTGTATCCACTCCTTGCCATCCTCGGTGTTCTATCCTCCTACGAGATGATGAAAATGGGCTGGAAATTTGATGAGGTCACCAAACCAACAAATTGTTCCACCTGCTGGAATGAGACAGGAAAGTGTCCCACAAGAATGCTTCACTGGCCTGGTCGAAGCCCGCTTTCCTTGTGGAAGGCAAGAAAGATGCTGAGATCGTGGTGATAAAGGGGATCCAGCACCTGGACCGTTCAGGGTGTGAATGAAGCACGAGTTTCTCTTTTATTTCGTCCTTTCATGACGTTCTCTCCAGGTTAAGATGGCTGGTTTCTCATCATTTCCTTATGGTGAACCTCGTAGGCAACTCAGATAATTTGTTTCATCTGTCCAATGAATGTTGTCTGTCCCATGTATGTTTATTCATCTCCACAGTAATATGTACACCGAACAGTCTGATTTTAAACTTGTCTGAACAAATAAATAAATTATAAACTAAATCAGGAAATCTGTTCCTACATCGAAAATCTTGTGCAAAACAATCCAAAACATTTTACTTTCTCATGGTCCCTTACCTTGAGAACATGCCACCGGTATGTGAAACGCGTACGCAGGACATCAAAGTATCCCCCTCCAAAGTGAGGTATCGATTGAATGACCTCAATGTATTTGGCGAAGTATTCATCTGGAAAACTTGCCTGAGCTTCGCGGTCGAGGTCTGAAGTGGGAAACAGGTAGAAATAAAGGAAGGGGAGGGACAGTAGATCATGGCACGGATATTCTCTCAATATTGTTTTCAGCAAAACCTTTGTGCTTGTAAAGCACCAGTGAATGACAGAAACATAACCGTTGGGTATAGTAGAGAACTTAGAAAAGATAAATAAAAACACACCACTGGGAAAATCTTAAAATGATGAGGTACCCTCACAAACATGTATTGAATTGGGCTCTGTTATTCTGTGATATTAACACTGTTCTTCCTACCTTGTGATTGTTTCCTATAGTGTGTGTGTGTGTGTGTGTGTGTGTGTGTGTGTGTGTGTGTGTGTGTGTGTGTGTGTGTGTGTGTGTGTGTGTGTGTGTGTGTGTGTGTGTGTGTGTGTGTGTGTGTGTGTGTGTGTGTGTGTGTGCATGCGTGCGACACTTCATTCTAAATGGTTCCTGTGGTCAAAGAATAATAAAATTGTACCGTTGGAAAGCTAATAATCTATTCTCTTGGAAGCCCGTCAGAAAAGAGTCTGTTATTAAAAAACCGTCCTTCCAAGAATGAAGAGGAAGAAGCAGGACATGGAACTTTCACGCAGCAGTTTCAAAGGTCGGAGGGTAAGAACCCCTGAGAATTAATCGTGATGGACACAGAAGTAGCACACAAACAACAACAACCACAGCCACGATGACACCAGCAACAGCAACAATGACTATGTATTATAAAAGATCGTTTTTTTGTGTTTCAATTCATTTTACATCCTCCTTGAGATTCACAGATATACATGCAATATGTTTGTGAAGAACAACATGGTAACATCTGATTAAACCCGTCAGCAAAGCGACGGGGAGGCACGCCTTAACATAATAAAAACGAGGAGAATATAAAAACAGCAATTGGTAATCTTCCAACCCTGATGGTTACCTCGGGAGAACATCTCTTGTTCGACGAGGCCTCGACAAAGCGCACAGTTGATGCTTCCAGAGTGGCAACGGTGCATGTCTCGTAAGCAAGACACACAGAAAGCGTGTTGACATGGATGGCACCTGTGTGGCCCAACCATGATGTCGAGACAAATGGGACAAGAGAGACGCTCCAGATCCTCTTCCCACTTTTTTGTTTTTAACTCCACCTGCAATCACAAGATAAACAAATCACTAATGGTCCTTTAACATTTGTACATCCAGAAACATTAACAATCGCAGGAGTATCAATAATTGGATTTTGTGAAACATGATGAATGATGTGTAATCCTGGAAGATACCCTTCCTCACAGGAAATAAATGCTGCAACATGGGGTGAAGATGATCCTTCAAGAACCTTTAAGCAGAGATTGGCACTGACCTTGGCTTCTGAGGGAATGAATACATCCAAACAATGCCAGGAAAATGTGCCCCACAAAATTACAGAACCATCACATCTCTTCACTGTTGGCAACAAGCACTCAGGTTTGAATAATTATTTAGGTTTGCGCCACATGTGCACTTGTCTGTTTGTTGAGAACATGGTGGAAGATGATTCATCTGACCACATCACAATTCTCCACTGCTCAGTCGTCCATTGCCTGTGCTCTTTGTCCCACTGAACATGCAAACATGCATTGCCAGATGTGATGAGGGAGATGGACACTGCAACCAGGCTATGGTATTCTGCTCTGTGGAGTTCTCAGCGGACGTTTTTTGATGACACTGGCTGCTCACGCCCCAGGATGAAATTTACAGTCAATTGATCTGCAGCCTGCTTTGCCTTGCACTTCAAATTGATTCATGGATATCATGATCATGGAGTATGCGCTTCCATCAACTGTCGTACTTTGCTGATGATGTCTTTCCCTTGGAGCTCCGTGACGACATTACGTCACATACGGTTGATCGTGAAACATCAGCAAATAAGTTGAGATGTCTTTCTCACTGAAGCTCCTGTCAAACGCAGCTCAACAATCACCCCTCTTTCAAAGTCACTGAGGTCTCCTCATGAAAGCCATAAATAAAGGCAACGCCTGTGCAGCATTTATATACATGACCATAAGCGTGCTGGGATACATAAGCATTTTTATACATAAGCATGAGTTCAACACGAGATCTTGAATTGGAATACATTGCACCACTAAACTCGGTGCAAGGTTTTCCAAATCCATAAAAACCTTGACAATGGCCCTTGGCCTGAAAAATCAAAATGGACGTCACACAAGGAGCCACTGCTGCTACCCCAAATAAACCGTGATCCACACACACACACACACACACACACACACACACACACACACACACACACACACACTCATGACTTCAAGCCAAAATATACCGTGAGTCACACCACCCAAGACAACAAAAGCAAAGATACTGTCACCCCCTCCCCCACCCCCAACGCACACACCACCCATGACTGCAAGACCAAAGATACTGTGACCCCCCTCCCCTCCACCACACATACACACACACACACACACACACACACACACACACACTCATGACTTCAAGAACAAAGATACTGTGACCCCATACTCCCACCCCCCCTCCCACTACACACACACACACACACACACACACACACACACACACACACACACACACACACACACACACACACTCATGACTTTAAGCTAAAATATACCGTGACACACACCCACGACTTCAACCACAACATACTGTGACCTTTTCAGATTTTGCATCCGCTGCTTCATCTTCTCTGTGGTGTGTTGATTTCCACAACTTTCTGAAACATTTGTGTTTCTTTTTCTTCATTGACGTGTCGTTGTCAATTTCCACGTCAATGGAAGCATCCCCCATGTCCACCACTTGCGGTCCTTGAGGAGGTAGCGGTGGTGCTCGTGTGTGGAGCAGGTCACTCTGTGAAGAGGAACAAGCTGGAGGAATGGTGTCGATTGCCACAGCTTCGTTCTACGGGATTGGTGAGGAAGATACAAAGTACACGTGGTGAGTAAATTAATGAGGAGTGAGGGGTGGGGGTGAAAATGTTGCGATTTTTACCCGCCCCGAAGGAGAGGACATAACATTTAGGTCTGTTTGTTTGTTTATTTGTTTCTCCATTTGTTTGTTTGTTTCTTTGTCCACACAGAACTTTCGTGCTTATCTCTGCAAACGCTTGTCGGATTGAGCCAAAGTTTTCAACATTGGTGAGAGTTCTCATGAAGAATGTTTTAATGATAATTATGACATCATAGGTCACGTGGTGTGGTAGCCATGTGAGAAAAACAGAAAACCTTTGGTCCTCAATATGTCTGAAACTGCACCAAGGAACAAATTGAAACTTGTCACAAAGCAAGTTCCCCTCATGGGGAATGAGGGGGATTTTTCAAGGACATCATAGGTTTCTTCATTATGACATCATAATTGCAGATGCAAAATGCCACATCCGATCATGATGAAAAATTTTGATGGTCATCTCAGGATAAAATGATGCACAAAAATTATTTGATGATGTCATCGTTCACAAGATTTGGTAGCCATATTCTTTCTTTTTTTTAAACCTTCAAAATCTCTGAAATGGCTGAACGAGTCATCACTTCCAGCATTTAGAAAGTGGCACTTCCAATTATGGCTCTCATTAATTACGGACCACACCAGTACACAAACACACAAAATAGACCACACAAAACCACACAAACACCACACCAAACGACACAAACACCACACCAAACAACACACCCATCACAGAACACACAACACACCACAGAAATTACACAAACACCACACAAACACCACACTAAACTACACAAAACCACACAAAACTACACAAACACCACACAACACACCATGCAAAACTACACAAACACCACATTAAACAAGTTCTGGTGAGGGTGTGCAATCTCTGATAACTCATGTTCTTGTTGTGTATGTAATATGTAGGCGTCACCCCAAAGATTCACGATGTCCAGGTCAGGTGGTGTGATTTGATCTGATTGTTCGTTCGACTGTGTCCAACCAAATCGGATACAACCATGAATAAATTAAATAAATGTGAAGGAAAATGATTGTAAAGTTTGTAAACGAACCCATCCAACATTCGATGGTTAACATTCACTGTTCTTCCGATGAAGTGAACTTATTACCATTCACTGTTGGGAAAGAGAATAAAATGTAAATACCTGATGTCATGGATCAGTGTTGGACCCTCTTTTATGGACTCATTGATGAATCTTTTAACATTCCCATCGTATTGTTACCTTCACTGTTACTGTAACTCTCATTATGAATAAACCAATTATTACCTCACGATTCTCCTCTTCATCTCTCCCTTTTCTCTTTCTCCTCCTCTTCACACAGCTCCACATTGTGCTTCCCGGGAAGTTAATAAAACCCATTAAAACCCAACAAGTCCTTCCTTGTGGAGAGGCAGCACCTTCAATGAAGGTCGAGTTAAAGGTCACAACAAAATGGAGCCTCTCGGACGGTCTGCGACTCGATGTGACCATGAAGCATTGTGATGTCACAATTACCGGAAGGGGGCGAGGCTTCATCTCCATGGTTACCCTCAACAACAACGACGTGTCGAGAAACGAACAAAACCCAAAATAATTATCCTTTATAATTAGTGAATTACCTTTTATAATTACCTTAGAACCCTTTAGGATCTCGAGAATTACACTTTAGAACCTTAAAAAAAACCTTCAGAATGAAGCACGGTGGGGTGCAGGGATTGTTCTTCTTCATATTTATAGACGGATGGACGGAAGGAGAAATACTATTATTAAAACATCTTCACCGTTAAACATTTCTACTCGGACCACACGGGATGGCTCGTTATCTCGACCTCATTACCCCGCGCAGGCGAAGCGAGAAACGTGGTTTACCATTTGGTTCATGTACTTCCATCTTATGAGTTGATGATCGAGGAACAACGTATTTAAATGGAATATTATATTATGAACACGAATCAGAACATGAACAATAAATTTTTAAGGTTAAGTGTCGAACCAGCCATCCGATCACGATGAAAATTTTGAGGGTCATCTCGGGAAAAAATGGTGCACAAAAATAATTTGATGACGTCATCGGTCACGTGATTTGGGAGCCATATTGTTAAAAAAAAAATCTTCAAAATCTCTCAAATGGTTGAACCAGTCATCACTGCCAGATTTATGAAATGGCAGTTCCCATGATGTCTCAATAATTATGTAACAAACCAGGACACAAACACACAAAATACACCACACAAAACGACACAAACACCACACAACACTGACGACACAACCACCACATAATACACCACACGAAACTAAACAAACACCACACGAAACTAAACAAACACCACACAAAATACACCACACTAAACTACACAAACACCACACAACACTGACGACACAACCACCACATAATACACCACACGAAACTAAACAAACACCACACGAAACTAAACAAACACCACACAAAATACACCACACTAAACTACACAAACGCCACATAAAACTACACAAACACCACATAAAACTACAAAAACACCATACAAAACACCACACTAAACTACACAAACACCACACAACACTGACGACACAACCACCACATAATACACCACACGAAACTAAACAAACACCACACGAAACTAAACAAACACCACACAAAATACACCACACTAAACTACACAAACGCCACATAAAACTACACAAACACCATACAAAACACCAAACAAAACAACACAAACACCACACAAAACTACACAAACACCACACAAAACACAACACAAACACCACACAAAACTACACAAACACCACACAACACACCACAATAAACCACACAAACACCACACAAAACAACACAAACACCACAGTAAACTACACAAACACCACACAACACACCACACTAAACTACACAAACACCACACAAACACACCACACTAAACACACCACACTAAACTACACAAACACACCACACAAAACTACACAAACACACCACACTAAACACACCACACTAAACTACACAAACACACCACATAAAACGACACAAACACCACACAAAACAACACAACACAACACACAAACACCACACTAAACTACACAAACACACATTGAACAAGTTCTGGTGAGGGTGTGCAATCTCTGATGACTCGTGTTCTTGTTGTGTATGTAATATGTAGACGTCACCCCAAAGATTCACGATGTCCAGGTCAGGTGGTGTGATTTGATCTGAGTGTTCGTTCTACTGTGTCCAACCAAATCGGATTCAACCATGAATAAATTAAATAAATGTGAAGGTAAATGTTTGTAAACTTTGTAAACGAACTCATCCGACATTCGATGGTTAACATTCACTGTTCTTCCGATGAAGTGAACTGATTACCATTCACTGTTGGTAAAGAGAATAAAATGTAAATATCTGATGTCATGGATCAGTGTTGGACCCTCTTTTATGGACTTTTACCATTCCCATCGTATTGTTACCTTCACTGTGACTGTAACTCTCATTATGAGTAAACCAATTATTACCTCACGATTCTCCTCTTCATCTCTCCCTTTTCTCTTTCTCCTCCTCTTCACACAGCTCCACATTGTGCTTCCCGGGAAGTTTATAAAACCGATTAAAACCCAACAAGTGCTTCCTTGTGGAGAGGCAGCACCTTCAATGAAGGTCAAGTTAAAGGTCACAACAAAATGGAGCCTCTCGGACGGTCTGCCGACTCGATGTGACCACGAAGCATTGTGATGTCACAATTACCGGAAGGGGGCGGGGCTTCATCTCCATGGTTACCCTCAACAACAACGACGTGTCGAGAAACGAACAAAACCCAAAAGAATTATCCTTTATAATTAGTGAATTACCTTTTACAATTACCTTGTAACCCTTTAGGATCTCGAGAATTACACTTTAGAACCTTAAAAAAAACCTTCAGAATGAAGCAAGGTGGGGTGGAGGGATTGTTCTTCTTCATATTTAGAGACGGATGGACGGAAGGAGAAATACTATTATTCAAACATCTTCACCTTTAAACATTTTCTACTCGGACCACACGGGAAGGCTCGTTATCTCGACCTCATTACCCCGCGCAGGCGAAGCGAGAAACGTGGATTATCATTTGGTTTAAGTACTTCCGTCTTGTGAGTTGATGATCGAGGAACAACGTATTTAAATGGAATATTATAATATGAACACGAATCGGAACATGAACAAGAAATTTTTAAGGTTAAGTGTCGAACCAGCCATCCGATCATGATGAAAATTTTGAGGGTCATCTCGGGAAAAAATGGTGCACAAAAATAATTTGATGATGTCATCGGTCACGTGATTTGGGAGCCATATTGTTTAAAAAACAAAAACAAAATAAAAACCTTCAAAATCTCTCAAATGGCTGAACCAGTCATCACTGCCAGAATTTATGAAATGGCAGTTCCCATGATGTCTCAATAATTATGGAACAAACCAGGACACAAACACACAAAATACACCACACAAAACGACACAAACACCACACAACACTGACGACACAACCACCACATAACACACCACACGAAACAAAACAAACACCACACAAAATAAACCACACTAAACTACACAAACGCCACATAAAACTACACAAACACACACAAAATACACCACACAACACACCAAACAAACTACACAAACACCACACTAAACTACACAAGCACCACACAAAACCACACAAAACTGAACAAACACCACACAACATTCTACACTAAACTACACAAACACCACACAACACACCACACAAAACTACAGAAACACCACGAAACACAACACACTAAGCTGCACAAACACCACACAACACACCACACTAAACTACACAAGCACCAAACTAAACGACACAAGCACCACACAACACACCACACGAAACTACACAAACATCACACAACACACCACACTAAATAACAAACACCACACAACGCACCACACTAAAATACACAAAACCACACAACACATCATACTAAACTACACAAACACCATACAACACACCACACTAAACTACACAAACACCATACAACACACCACACAAAACTACACAAACACCACACAACATACCAGACAAAACTACACAAACACCAGACGAAACGACACAAACAACACAAAACACAAAACTACACAACCTCGACACACCACACCACACTAAACTACATAAACACCACACAACACACAACAAAACTACACAAACACCACACAACACACTCACACTAAACTACACAAACACCACACAAAACGACACAAACACACACAAAATACACCACACTAAACTAAACAACACCACATAAAACTACACAAACACACAAAATACATCAGACAAAACACCACACAAAACTACACCAACACCACACAATACACCAAACTCAACTACACAAACACCACACAACACACCACACAAATCTACACCAACACCACACTAAACTACACAAACACCACACAACACACCACACAAAACTACACAAACACCACATAACACACTCACACTTAACTACACAAACACCACACAACACAGCACACTAAACTACACAAACACCACACTAAACGACATAATACACCACACAAAGGTACACAAACACCACATAACATACCACACCAAACTACACAACACACCACACAAAGGTACACAAACACCACACAACGCACCACACAAAACTACACAAACAACACCCAACACACGACACCAAACAAAACTACACAAACACCACAGGATAACGACACAAAACTACACAACACACCACACAAAACTACACAAACACCACACCACACAAACTACACAAACACCACACAACCCACCAGACAATACTACACAAACACCACACAAAACGACACAAACACCACACAAAACTATACAAACACCACACAACACACCACACAAAACTACACAAACACCACACAAAACGACACAAACACCACACAACACACCACACAAAACAACACAAACACCACACAAAACGACACAAACACCACACAACACACCACACAAAACTACACAAACACACCACACTAAACACACCACACGAAACTACACAAACACCACACAAACACCACAAACACACATTGACCAAGATCTGGTGAGGGTGTGCAATCTCTGATAACTCATGTTCTTGTTGTGTATGTAATATGTAGACGTCACCCCAAAGATTCACGATGTCCAGGTCAGGTGGTGTGATTTGATCTGAGTGTTCGTTCTACTGTGTCCAACCAAATCGGATACAACCATGAATAAATTAAATAAATGTGAAGGTAAAGATTGTAAAGTTTGTAAACGAACCCATCCGACATTCGATGGTTAACATTCACTGTTCTTCCGATGAAGTGAACTGATTATCATTCACTGTTGGTAAAGAGAATAAAATGTAAACATCTGATGTCATGGATCAGTGTTGGACCCTCTTTTATGGACTCATTGATGAATCTTTTAACATTCCCATCGTATTGTAACCTTCACTGTTACTGCAACTCTCATTATGAATGAACCAATTATTACCTCACGATTCTCCTCTTCATCTCTCCCTTTTCTCTTTCTCCTCCTCTTCACACAGCTCCACATTGTGCTTCCCGGGAAGTTTATAAAAAGGATGAAAAAACCCAACAAGTCCTTCCTTGTGGAGAGGTGGTACCTTCAATGAAGGTCGAGTTAAAGGTCACAACAAAATGGAGCCTCTCGGATGGTCTACCGACTCGATGTGACCACGAAGCATTGTGATGTCACAATTACCGAAAGGGGGCAGGGCTTCATCTCCCTGGTTACCCTCAACAACAACGACGTGTCGAGAAACGAACAAAGCCCAAAAGAATTATCCTTTATAATTAGTGAATTACCTTTTATAATTTCCTTATAACCCTTTAGGATCTCGAGAATTACACTTTAGAACCTTAAAAAAAAAAAAATTGAGAGTGAAACAAGGTGGGCTGGAGGGATTCTTCTTCTTCATATTAACAAAGAAATGGACGGATGGAGAAACACAAATATTAAAACATCTTCACCGTTAAACATTTTCTACTCGGACCACATGGGATGGCTCGTTATCTCGACCTCATTACCCCGCGCAGGCGAAGCGAGAAACGTGGTTAAACATTTGGTTCATGTACTTCCGTCTTATGAGTTGATGATCGAGGAACAACGTATTTAAATGGAATATTATATTATGAACACGAATCGGAACATGAACAAGAAATTTTTCAGGTTAAGTGTCGAACCCGCCATCCGATCATGATGAAAATTTTGAGGGTCATCTCGGGAAAAAATGGTGCACAAAAATAATTTGATGATGTCATCGGTCACGTGATTTGGGAGCCATATTGTTAAAAAAAAAAATCTTCAAAATCTCTCAAATGGCTGAACCAGTCATCACTGCCAGAATTTATGAAATGGCAGTTCCCATGATGTCTCAATAATTATGTAACAAACCAGGACACAAACACACAAAATACACCACACAAAACCACACAAACACCACACATCACTGACGACACAACCACCACATAATACACCACACGAAACTAAACAAACACCACACAAAACAAAACAAACACCACACAAAATACACCACAAACGCCACATAAAACTACACAAACACACTAAATACACCACACTAAACTACACAAACACACACAAAATACACCACACAACACACCAAAATAAACTACACAAATACCACACTAAACTACGCAAACACCACACAACACACCACACGAAACCACACAAAACTGAATAAAGACCACACAACAGACTACACTAAACTACACAAACACCACACAAAACTACAGAAACACCACACAAAACTACACACACACACACACGACACAAACACCACACTAAATTACACAAACACCACACAACACACCACACTAAATTCCACAAACACCAAACTAAACTACACAAACACCACACAACGCACCACACTAAACTACACAAACACCACACAACACACCACACTAAAATACACAAAACCACACAACACATCATACTAAACAACACAAACACCACGCAACACACCACACTAAACTACACAAACACCATACAACACTCCGCACTGAACCACACAAACACCACACTAAACGACACAAACAACACACAACACAAAACTACACAAACACGACACAACACACCACACTAAACTACAAAAACAACACACCACACAAAACGACACAAACACCAAACAACACACAACAAAACTACACAAACACCACACAACACACTCACACTAAACTACACAAACACTCACACTAAACTACACAAACACACACAAAATACACCACACTAAACTACACCAACACCAAATAAAACTACACAAACTCACACAAAATACACCACACAAAACACCACACAAAACTACACCAACACCACACAATACACCAAACTCAACTACACAAACACCACACAACACACCACACAAAACTACACCAACACCACACAACACACTAAACTACATAACACACCACACAAAGGTACACAAACACCACATAACACACCACACGAAACTACACAACACACCACACAAAGGTACAGAAACACCACACAACACACCACACAAAACTACACAAACACCACACAACACACCACACCAAACAAAACTACACAACACACCACACAAAACTACACAAACACCACACCACTCACCAGACAAAACAACACAAACACCACAGAAAACGACACAAACACCACACAACACACCACACAAAACTACACAAACACCACACAACACACCACACAAAACTACAGAAACACCACACAACACTGACGACACAACCACCACATAATACACCACACCAAACTAAACAAACACCACACGAAACAAAACAAACACCACACAAAATACAGCACACTAAACTACACAAACACCACATAAAACTACACAAACACACAAAATACACCACACTAAACTACACAAACACACACAAAATACACCACACAACACACCAAACTAAACTACACAAACACCACACTAAACTACACAAACACCACACAACACACCACACGAAACCACACAAAACTGAACAAACACCACACAACATACTACACTGAACTACACAAACACCACACAACACACCACACAACACACCACACAAAACTACAGAAACACCACACAAAACTACACACACACACGACACAAACACCACACTAAATTACACAAACACCACACAACACACCACACTAAACTCCACAAACACCAAACTAAACTACACAAACACCACACAACACACCACACAAAACTACACAAACATCACACTAAACTACACAAACACCACACAACGCACCACACTAAACTACACAAACACCACACAACACACTAAAATACACAAAACCACACAACACATCATACTAAACAACACAAACACCACGTAACACACCACACTAAACTACACAAACAACATACAACACTCCGCACTAAACCACACAAACACCACACTAAACGACACAAACAACACACAACACAAAACTACACAAACACGACACAACACACCACACTAAACTACAAAAACAACACACCACACAAATTGACACAAACACCACACAACACGCAACAAAACTACACAAACACCACACAACACACTCACACTAAACTACACAAACACCACACAAAACTACACAAACACACACAAAATACACCACACTAAACTACACCAACATCACATAAAACTACACAAACACACACAAAATACACCACACAAAACACCACACAAAACTACACCAACACCACACAGTACCCCAAACTCAACGACACAAACACCACACAACACACCACACAAAACTACACCAATACCACACAACACACTAAACTACATAACGCACCACAAAAAGGTACACACACCACAAAACATACCACACTAAACTACACAACACACCACACAAAGGTACAGAAACACCACACAACACAAAACTACACAAACACCACACCAAACAAAACTACACAACACACCACACAAAACTACACAAACACCACACCACCCACCAGACAAAACTACACAAACACCACACAAACACACCACACAAAACAACACAAACACACCACAATAAACCACACAAACACCACACAAAACTACACAAACACCACACTAAACTAGACAAACACCACACAACACACCACACTAAACTACACAAACACCACACAACACACCACACAAAACTACACAAACACCACACTAAACACACCACACTAAACTAACGGTGAACCAGTTGAAACGGGGCAAAGCTCCAGGCATCTGTGGCATCCATGCTGAACTTCTCAAGGCTGGTGGAAATGCTGCACTCGTGTCGTTGCATGCAGTTTTGTGCTCTGCCTGTAACACAGGCATCATCCCAACTGACTGGAAGAGGGGCCTTGTTGTCCCTATATGGAAAGGGAAGGGTGATCGCCAAGACTGCAACAACTACTGAGGGGTGACCCTGCTCTCAGTGCCGGGAAAGGTCTTTGCTCGGATAATTCTTGATAGGGTTCGCCACCATCTGCTTGAGCACCAGCGTCCAGAGCAGTCAGGCTTTACACCAAAGAGGTCAACGATTGACCGTATCCTTGCACTTCGTGTCCTCATTGAACGCAGACGAGAGTTTCGGCAGGGGCTGCTTGCAGCCTATGTTGATCTCTGTAAAGCGTTCGATTCAGTGTCTCGGGATGTCCTCTGGAGGATTCTTGGTCTTCGTGGGGTGCCACCAAAACTGATCGATCTGATGTCTGAACTCTACTCTGGTACTGAGAGTGCTGTGAAGTGTGGTGGTACCATCTCTGACTTATTTCCAGTTGTTACTGGAGTTCGTCAGGGATGTGTACTTGCCCCCACACTTTTCAGCACTTGTATGGACTGGATTTTAGGGAGGATGTCGGAGAGATCAAGTTGCGGTGCATCGTTTGGCAATGTCAATATCTCGGACCTTGATTTTGCAGATGATGCAGTCATCTTTGCGGAGACTTTAGACATCCTCTTGGGGGCCCTCGAGGTGCTGAATGAGGAGTCGGAGCCGTTGGGATTACGGGTTTCTTGGGTCAAAACTAAGATCCAGGCTTTCGGTGACATCTTGGATGCTGCTGTCCTGTCTGTGTCTGTTTGTGGTGAGGATGTTGAGGTTGTGGAGAAATTCACTTACCTTGGCAGTGATATTCATGTCTCTGCTGGCTGCGAGTCAGAGGTCAATAGACGTCTGGGTCGGGCCTGGGGAGTCATGGATTCACTGGATCATGGGGTGTGGCGCTGCCGGTACCTGTGCGGGAGGACGAAAGTCCGAGTCTTCAGGTCCTTGGTACTTCCAGTCTTGCTCTATGGGTGCGAGACTTGGACTCTGACCAAGGATCTGAGACGGAGACTTAATTCCTTTGGTACCAGAGCTCTTCGGAGAATCCTTGGCTATCGCTGGTCGGATTTTGTGTCCAACGAGCGGTTGCTGAGAGAGACTCGGATGAGATTTGTTACCTGCATAGTCCGTGAGCGTCAGTTGCGGCTGTATGGACATGTGGCTCGTTTTCCTGATGCTGATCCTGCTCACCAGATTCTCTCAGCGAGGGAGTCTCATGAGTGGAGGAGGCCAGTGGGCCGACCACGTGCCTCATGGTTGCAGCAGGTTGACCATCATCTCAAGGAGATGGGGATGGGCCTGGCATCTGCCTGGGGGATGGCCAGACGGAGGCCCCTGGAGTACCGGCGGAAAGTGGACGCAGCGACGCGCTGTTCTGGCACATGCTCCCATACCTGACCTGACCTGACTAAACTACACAAACACACCACACAAACACCACACTAAACTGCACAAACACCACACTAAACTACACAAACACACAACATAAAACGACACAAACACCACACAAAACAACACAACACAACACACAAACACCACACTAAACTACACGAACACACATTGAACAAGTTCTGGTGTGGGTGTGCAATCTCTGATTACTCGTGTTCTTGTTGTGGATGTATTATGTAGACGTCACCCCAAAGATTCACGATGTCCAGGTCAGGTGGTGTGATTTGATCTGAGTGTTCGTTCGACTGTGTCCAACCAAATCGGATACAACCATGAATAAATTAAATAAATGTGAAGGTAAATGTTTGTAAAGTTTGTAAACGAACTCATCCGACATTCGGTGGTTATCATTCATTGTTCTTCCGATGAAGTGAACTTATTACCATTCACTGTTGGTAAAGAGAATAAAATGTAAATACTTGATGTCATGGATCAGTGTTGGACCCTCTTTTATGGACTCATTGATGAATCTTTTAACATTCCCATCGTATTGTTACCTTCACTGTTACTGTAACTCTCATTATGAATAAACCAATTATTACCTCACGATTCTCCTCTTCATCTCTCCCTTTTCTCTTTCTCATCCTCTTCACACAGCTCCACATTGTGCTTCCCAGGAAGTTTATAAAACCGATTAAAACCTAACAAGTGCTTCCTTGTGGAGAGGCAGCACCTTCAATGAAGGTCAAGTTAAAGGTCACAACAAAATGGAGCCTCTCGGACGGTCTGCCGACTCGATGTGACCACGAAGCATTGTGATGTCACAATTACCGGAAGGGGGCGGGGCTTCATCTCCATGGTTACCCTCAACAACGACGTGTTGAGAAACGAACAAAACCCAAAAGAATTATCCTTTATAATTAGTGAATTACCTTTTACAATTACCTTGTAACCCTTTAGGATCTCGAGAATTACACTTTAGAACCTTAAAAAAAACCTTCAGAATGAAGCAAGGTGGGGTGGTGGGATTGTTCTTCTTCATATTTATAGACGGATGGACGGAAGGAGAAATACAAACATTCAAACATCTTCACCGTTAAACATTTTCTACTCGGACCACACGGGATGGCTCGTTATCTCGACCTCATTACCCCGCGCAGGCGAAGCGAGAAACGTGGATTATCATTTGGTTCATGTACTTCCATCTTATGAGTTGATGATCGAGGAACAACGTATTTAAATGGAATATTATATTATGAACACTAATCAGAACATGAACAAGAAATTTTTAAGGTAAAGTGTCGAACCGGCCATCCGATCATGATGAAAATTTTGAGGGTCATCTCGGGAAAAATGGTGCACAAAAATAATTTGATGATGTCATCAGTCACGTGATTTGGGAGCCATATTGTTTAAAAAAAACAAACAAAAAAAAACCTTCAAAATCTCTCAAATGGCTGAACCAGTCATCACTGCCAGAATTTATGAAATGGCAGTTCCCATTATGTCTCAATAATTATATAACAAATCAGGACACAAACACACAAAATACAGCACACAAAACTACACAAACACCACACAACAATGACGACACAACCACCACATAACACACCATACGAAACAAAACAAACACCACACAAAATAAACCACACTAAACTACACAAACGCCACATAAAACTACACAAACACACACAAAATACACCACACAACACACCAAACAAACTACACAAACACCACACTAAACTACACAAACACCACACTAAACTACACAAACACCACACGAAACCACACAAAAATGAACAAACACCACACAACACACTACACTACACTACACAAACACCACACAACACACCACACAAAACTACAGAAACACCACACAAAACTACACACACACGACACAAACACCACACAAAATTACGCAAACACCAGAAAACACGCCACACTAAACTACACAAACACCAAGACACACAACACACTAAACTACACAAACACCACGAAACACAACACACTAAACGACACAAACACCACACAAACACCAAACTAAACTACACAAACACCACACAAAGGTACACAAACACCACACAACACACCACACAAAACTACACAAACACCACACAACACACCACACCAAACAAAACTACACAAACACCACAGGATCACTACACAAAACTACACAACACACCACACAAAACTACACAACACACCACACAAAACTACACAAACACCACACCACACAAACCACACAAACACCACACAACCCACCAGACAATACTACACAAACACCACACAAAACAACACAAACACCACACCACACAAAACTACACAAACACCACACAAAGCAACGCAAACACCACACAAAACACAACACAAGCACCACACAAAACTACACAAACACCACACTAAACCACACAAACACCACACAAAACTACACAAACACCACACTAAACTAGACAAACACCACACAACACACCACACTAAACCACACAAACACCAAACAAAACACCACACAAAACTACACAAACACCACACTAAACTAGACAAACACCACACAATACACCACACTAAACTACACAAACACAACATAACACACCACACTAAACTACACAAACACACCACACAAAACGACACAAACACCACACAACACACCACACAAAACTACAAAAAAACAACACAACACACCACACAAAACTACACAACCACCACAAAACACAAAACCACACAACACACCACAAAACACAAAACTACACAAACACCACACAAAACTACACAAACACCACACAACACACCACACAAAACTACAGAAAACAACACAACACACCACACAAAACTACACAAAACTACACAAACACCAGAAAAACTACACAAACACAACACAAACTACACAAACATCACACAACACACCACACAAAACTACACAAACACCACACAAAACTATACAAACACCAAACAACACACCACACTAAACTACACAAACACCACACAACACACTCGCAGGAAACTACACAAACACCACACCACACACCACACTAAACTACACAAACACCACACAAAACTACACAAAACAACACAACACACCAGAAAAACTACACAAACACAACACAAAACGACACAAACACCACACAACACACCACACAAAACAACACAAACACCACACAAAACAACACAAACACCACACAAAACACCAAACAAAACCACACAAACACCACACAAAACACAACACAAGCACCACACAAAACTACACAAACACCACACAACACACCACACTAAACTACACAAACACCACACAACACACCACACTAAACTACACAAACACATCACACAAAACTACACAAACATCACACAAAACAACACAACACACAAACACCACACTAAACTACACAAACACACATTGAACAAGTCCTGGTGAGGGTGTGCAATCTCTGAATACTCATTTTCTTGTTGTGTATGTAATATGTTGACGTCACCCCAAAGATTCACGTCACAATGTCCAGGTCAGGTGGTGTGATTTGATCTGAGTGTTCGTTCTACTGTGTCCAACCAAATCGGATACAACCATGAATAAATTAAATATATGTGAAGGTAATGATTGTAAAGTTTGTAAACGAACCCATCCGACATTCGATGGTTAACATTCACTGTTCTTCCGATGAAGTGAACTTATTACCATTCACTGTTGGTAAAGAGAATAAAATGTAAACATCTGATGTCATGGATCAGTGTTGGACCCTCTTTTATGGACTCATTGATGAATCTTTTAACATTCCCATCGTATTGTTACCTTCACTGTTACTGCAACTCTCATTATGAATAAACCAATGATTACCTCACGATTCTCTTCTTCATCTCTCCCTTTTCTCTTTCTCCTCCTCTTCACACAGCTCCACATTGTGCTTCCCGGGAAGTTTATAAAAAGGATGAAAAAAACCCAACAAGGCCTTCCTTGTGGAGAGGTGGTACCTTCAATGAAGATCGAGTTTGAGGTCACAACAAAATGGAGCCTCTCGGACGGTCCGCCAACTCGATGTGACCACCAAGCATTGTGATGTCACAATTACCGGAAGGGAGCGGGGCTTCATCTCCATGGTTACCCTCAACAACAACGACGGGTCGAGACTCGAACAAAACCCAAAATAATTATCCTTTATAATTCGTGAATTACCTTTTATAATTACCTTATAACCCTTTAGGATCTCGAGAATTGCAATTTAGAACCTTAAAAAAAAAAAAAACGTTCAGAATGAAACAAGGTGCGGTGGAGGGATTCTTCTTCTTCATATTTAACGACGGATGGACGGAAGGAGAAACACAAATATTAAAACATCTTCACCGTTAAACATTTTCTACTCGGACCACACGGGATGGCTCGTTATCTCGACCTCATTACCCCGCGCAGGCGAAGCGAAAAACGTGGTTTACCATTTGGTTCATGTACTTCCGTCTTATGAGTTGATGATCGAGGAACAACGTATTTAAATGGAATATTATATTATGAACACGAATGGGAACATGAACAATAAATTATTAATGTTAAGTGTCGAACCCGATATCCGATCATGATGAAAATTTTGAGGGTCATCTCGGGATAAAATGGAGCACAAAAATTATTTGATGATGTCATCGGTCACGTGATTTGGCAGCCATATTGTTGAAAAAAAACAAAAAAAAAACATTCAAAATCTCTGAAATGGCTGAACCAGTCATCACTGCCAGAATTTATGAAATGGCTGAACCAGTCATCACTGCCAGAATTTATGAAATGGCAGTTCCAATGATGTCTCTCATTCATGACGTAAAAAAAACGAGGAAACAAACACACAAAATACAACACACAAAACCACACAACACTGACTGCACAACCACCACATAACACACCACACTAAACTACACAGACACCACATAAAACTACACAAACACACAAAATACACCACACTAAACCACACAAACACGACATAATACTACACAAACACAAAATACACCACAATAAACTACACAAAAACGCACAAAAAAAACACACAAAACTACACAAACACCACACAAAACTAGACAAACACCACATAACACACCACACTAAACCACACAAACACCACACACAACTACACAATCATCACATAACACACCACACAAAACCACACAAACACCACACCACTCAAAAGCACACAAACACCACACAAAAGTACACAAACACTACACAACACACCACACTAAACTACACAAGCACCACACAAAACAACACAAACACCACACTAAACTACACAAACACAAGACAACACACCACACTAAACCACACAAAACTACACAAACACCACACAAAACCACACAAGACTACACAAACACCACAAAACACACCACACAAACCACACAAAAACCACACAACACCAGACAAAACTACACAAAACTACAGAAACACGACACAAACCCCACACGACACACCACATAAAACTACCCAGGTCGAAAAACCAGTTAAAACCAGTACACATTTTCAACTGGTCTCTATTGGTTCTAATTGGTCTTTAACTGGTCTCTATTGGTTTCAACTGGTACCAGTTAAATTCAGTCAGAATTCCAATTTCCCAGTTGAAAAAACCAGTAGCTCATATTTGTACCAGTTAAAGTCTTACTGGTTCCAGTTGATACCAGTTGCAATGTACTGGTCCCAGTTGATACCAGTTGCAATGTACTGGTCTCCCAGTTGATACCAGTTACAATGTACTGGTCCCAGTTGATACCAGTTAGTTAAATACAATTGTATTTCAACTGGTAATATATCACTCTATTCCAATTTCCATATTAAAACCAGAAAGAAACCAACTGGCTTTACTGGTACCAGTTGGCGACTGGTTTTCAACTGGTACCAGTTGACCAGTAACCTACTGGTCTTTACTGGTTTTTTGACCTGGGTACACAAACCCCACACTGCACACCACTCAAAACACCACACAAAACTACACAAACACCACACTAAACGACACAACCACCACACAAAACAACACAAACACCACATTAAACTACACAAACACAACACAACACAACACTAAACCACACAACACACAACACTGACTGCACAACCACCACATAACACACCACACTAAACTACACAAACACCACATAAAACTACACAAACACAAAATACACCACAATAAGCTACACAAACACACACAAAATACACCACACAAAACTACACACCACACCACACTAAACTACACAAACACCACACAAAACTACACAAACACCACATAAAACACCACACTAAACCACAAACTACACTAAACGACACAAAACCTCACAAACACCACATAAAATTACACAAACACCACATAACACACCACACCAAACTACACAAACACCACACAAAACTACACAATCATCACATAACACACCACACAAACACCACACCACTCAAAACCACACAAAAGTACACAAACACCACACCACACTAAACTACACAAACACCACACAAAACAACAAAAACACTACACTAAACAACACAAACACAACAAAACACACCACACTAAACCACACAAACACCAAACAAAACCACACAAGACTACGCAAACACCACACAACACAACACACTAAACTACACAAACACCACACAAAACAACACAAATACCACACTAAACTACACAAACACAACACAACACACCACACTAAACCACACAAACACCACAAAACACACTACACAAAACCACACAAAACCACATAAAACTAAACAAACACTACACAAACACCACACTACACACCACACGAAACTACACAAACACCACACTACACAACACACAAAACAACACCAACACTACACAACACACCACACTAAACTACACAAACACCACACAAACACCAGATAACAGACCACACTAAACTACACAAACACCACACTAAACTACACAAAATTACACAAACACCACATAACACACCACACTAAACTACACAAACACCACATAAAACACCACACTGAACTACACAAACACCACACAAAATTACACAAACACCACACTAAACTACACAAACACCACATAAAACACCACACTAAACTACACAAACACCACAGAAAACAACACAAACACCACACTAAACTACACAAACACAACACAACACACCACACTAAACCACACAAACACCACACAAAACTACACAAAAAACACAAAACACACCACACAAAACCACACAAAACTACACAAAAACCACACTACACACCACACGAAACTACACAAACACCACACAAAACTACACAAACACACCACACGAAACAACACAAACCCACACGAAACAACACAAACACCACACTAAACCACACAAAACTACACAAACACCACACAACACACCACACTAAACAACACAAACACCACACAAAACTACACAAATACAACACAACACACCACACAAAACACCACACACCACACCACACAAAACTACACAAACACCACGTCACACACTACACAAAACTACACAACACGCAAAGGTACACAAACACCACACTAAACTACACAACACACCACACAAGGGTACACAAACACCACACAACACATCACATTATCAATACAAGCACCACCCAAAACTACACATCACCTCACAACCACCATATAAAACCAGACAAACACCACAGCACAAACCCCACAAAGCCACTCAACACAACACTTGAAACACCTGACAAAACAAAACATGCACCACACAACACACCACACTAATCCACTCAACACACAACATGAAACACCTAACAAAACTACACAAACACCACACAAAACGACACAAACACCACACAACATACCACACAACCACACAACACAACACAACACACCACTCAAAACAACACAACCACCGCACAAAACTACACAAACACCACACTAAACTGCACAAACACCACAAAACTAGACAAACACCACAAAACACACCACACAAAACTACACAAAAACAAAAAAACACCGCACAAAACTACACAAACCATTTCAAACACCACACTAAACGACACAAACAACACACTAAACTACACAAACACACCACACTAAACTACACAAACACCACACAACACACCACACTAAATGACACAAAACCACACAAAATTTCACAAACAACACATAACACACCACACTAAACTACACAAACACCACACAAAACTACACAATCATCACAAAACACACCACACAAACATCACACAAAAGCCACACAACACACCATTCAAAACCACACAACACAACAGTCAAAGCCACACAAAACAACACAAACACCACACAACACACCACTCAAAACCACACAATCACCACACAACACACCACTCAAAACCACACAAAACAACACAAACACCACTCAAAACCACACAATCACCACACAACACACCACTCAAAACCACACAAAACAACACAACACACTAAACTACACAAACACCACAAATCACACCACACAAAACTACACAAACACCACACAACACAGCGCACTAAACTACACAAACACACCACACGAAACTACACAAACACCACATTAAACAAGTTCTGGTGAGGGTGTGCAATCTCTGATTGCTCGTGTTCTTGTTGTGTATGTAATATGTAGACGTCACCCCAAAGATTCACGATATCCAGGTCAGGTGGTGTGATTTGATCTGAGTGTTCGTTCGACTGTGTCCAACGAAATCGGATACAACCATGAATAAATTAAATATATGTGAAGGTAAAGATTGTAAAGTTTGTAAACGAACCCATCCGACATTCGATGGTTAACATTCACTGTTCTTCCGATGAAGTGAACTGATTACCATTCACTGTTGGTAAAGAGAATAAAATGTAAACATCTGATGTCATGGATCAGTGTTGGACCCTCTTTTATGGACTCATTGATGAATCTTTTAACATTCCCATCGTATTGTTACCTTGACTGCTACTGTAACTCTCATTATGAATAAACCAATTATTACCTCACGATTCTCCTCTTCATCTCTCCCTTTTCTCTTTCTCCTCCTCTTCACACAGCTCCACATTGTGCTTCCCGGGAAGTTTATAAAAACTATCAAAAACCCAACAAGTTCTTCCTTGTGGAGAGGTGGTACCTTCAATGAAGATCGAGTTAAAGATCACAAGATGGAGCCACTCGGACTGTCTGTCGACTCGATGTGACCACCAAGCATTGTGATGTCACAATTACCGGAAGGGGCGGGGCTTCATCTCCATGGTTGCCCTCAACAACAACGACGTGTCGAGAAACGAACAAAACCCAAAATAATTATCCTTTATAATAAGTGAATTACCATTTATAATTACCTTAGAACCCTTTAGGATCTCGAGAATTACACTTTTGAACCTTAAAAAAAAAAACCTTAAGAATGAAACAAGGTGGGGTGCAGGGATTCTTCTTCTTCATATTTATAGACGGATGGATGGAAGGAGAAACACAAATATTAAAACATCTTCACCGTTGAACATTTTCTACTCGGACCACACGGGATGGCTCGTTATCTCGACCTCATTACCCCGCGCAGGCGAAGCGAGAAACTTGGTTAAACATTTGGTTCATGTACTTCCGTCTTATGAGTTGATGATCGAGGAACAACGTATTTAAATGGAATATTATATTATGAACACGAATCGGAACATGAACCAGAAGGTTTTCAGGACTCCACTCCAATTTAAATAATGGTTACGTGGGGCGGTGTATAATTGAGCAAAATGGATTTTGTTTGTTTGATGAACAACCATGACAACAACAAAGGACTCCTGTCGTGCTTGTCATGGTCGATGCCATTTTAAAGCCGCAGTGGCTGAACATGAAGAAACCTTTAATCTTCACTAACCACTGGAGAGAGAGAGAGAGAACAAAGGATGAATTATCACCCAGACTTATTTGAAAACAACAACACAAATTTAATAACCATCGCGTTCACACGTGCACCTGTTATTAAAAAAGATCGTTTTACTTTCCACAGGCCATGACTGAGACAGTTGGAGGAACACTGAGAAGGATCATTGGGATTTGTGGACCTGGAGAAGGCCGACGACAGATGGATGGCCGTGCTGGAAACACAAGTCAGCTTGGTGGAAGTGATGTACAAGGGAATGAAGGGAAGAGGTTTGGTTGGTCTTGGGCTGTCTGAGGAGATCAGCGCGAACATCGGTTTGAGGAAGGGAAGCTCTCGGCCCACTCATGTTAATCATGGTGATGGAGCTGGTGATCTTGGGGGGTAGTGTGGAGAGGATGATGTATGCAGACGATGTGGCTGTTGTGGTGGAGAGTGGGTGGAGGCATTTGGGGGAAATGGGCTGAAGATGAGTTATGAAGAAGACCAAGGCAGCAAAGAAAAGAAATTAATATCAGGTTGGGGGGGGAAGGAGAGCAGGCAGGGACATAGGTTTGAGTATCTGGGGGGAACAGTGACCGTTGATAGTGAGGTGGAGGTACGGAAGAGGATTCAGGTGTGTGTAAATGCGTGGAGGGAGTAATGGATGGCAAGCAATGGAAAGGTGTATCCATGTTCGCTCGATCAGATCACATAAGATGAGATGATTATCATGATCAAGGACCTTTATCATTTCAATAGTATGTAATCAATAGACATACTGTTGCGGACCGGATATCGGCAGCGAGCATGACCGCTATATGGATCTGCAGAGTCTACTCCACCGAACACCCGGAATCTAGATCGCACCTTTTGGAAAACTCCGACAAGTACGGGTCCCTTAACGGACCGTGAATCGTCAATAAATCAACCACGTGGTACAGGGTTATTTGCCAATCTTCAAAATACCTAGAAATCCACGTGGCGAGTTACCGAGTATTCACACCCTTGACGGCCCTCGTACGAGCGAGCCGTTAGCGTGCCCGACCCGTGCGCAACCCGAGCGGACGGTTGCCGAAGTTCCGTTGGTCCAATCGTACATTTATCGCAGCAACAGCCTTTATAATTCACCAACACGCATCACGCTAAGCCAATGGAAGAAACACAGCAACGAACCGATACATTTAACAAATGTATTTATTTATAATGGGGCAGGGGAGCACGCAAGAAGGCAGAGTTATCACGACTAATGAGAAGCAAGTATGTACAGCAAAGAGCACTAATACAATTCCTACTTACAGACGGACCCACACACAGACGCACACTCAAAAAAAGGACCCAAAATGGTCTTTATAATCCCTTCAGCTCGGAGGGAAGTCGAGCTGAGGGACGAGAAAGTCGCAGGCTACCTCGCCGCGCCGTGCGGCTCGACATGAACCAGAGTACGCGCGGCCAGACGCAGACCACGCCAGCCAGGAGACGAGATGACCCGGGAACCAGAGCACGCCAGCACCGAGATGCCTTTCACCCAGCCTCGAGAGATGCGTTTTGAACAGGCGCGAATTCTTCCTCTCTCGCTCGAGCAGATCCACCCGATTATTTCCTCTCCGTCCCTTTTATCGCTCTTGGGCGCGGTTCGCTCAGGCGTGGCCCATCTTCAGTGGGTGGGACAAGACGTACTCCCATACTTGGCGAGCGGCCAAGCGAATCGGTTCATGACCATATTTGGGAATGGAATTCAGTCTGCTCATCGTTGGGTGGGACACGACGCCCTCCCTTACTTGGTGCGCAGCCAAGCGAATCGGTTCATCACCATATTTGGGAATGGAATTCCATCCCCAAACGAATTCCGCACACTCCCGCATTCCAGTGAGCACGCGGAGAATGCCGGGAGCAGAGGGTTGTCGCTGTGAGAGTGAAGATGGCGTTGTTGTTGTAGTTGGAGATGTAGTAGCCGTTGTTGTGAGTGATGTAAAAATCCCTATTAAAAAAACTATTAAAATAACCCACAGCGCATGTACATTTATTCACCCATTAAACGAGGGGCGGGGACCCGAACTAAAAACACATACTTACCGATCTCACTGTTCTATAGGACCTGTATGTTGAGTGCTCATGGCTTCCAGATTCGCAACACTACCCAATCCCCTTTTTACAGACTTGTCCCGAGTCGTCAAATTTTCATGTGCCCAGCATGTGTAAGTTCTCCCCGAGTACATTTTACATTCCGATCCCTGAGTGCGACATTTTTTCATACATGTCCCAAAAATATATAATTTAATGCGCTGCGTAACTAAAGCCGCTGTCACACCTTGACGATTTAGCCAGCGTATTCCGATTTATGAAAAATTTGTCTAAAACGCTGGCACACGTCGAATACGTTAAGACCACGCTGAAAAACACTGCCATAAGTCGTAGCACGCTGGCTTTAAACGTTGTACTTTTGGGTTGTCCTCAAATTTTTGCATGCTTGAAATTTTACGACGTATGCCGGCGTATGACTCAAACGTTCCGCTACGCTGGCCATAAGTTGTAGGCACGTTATGCGATCGTTGACACACGTCGACACACGTTACTTGTAAGTTACTCATAAGTCGAAACACGTCGAGGTAATGTTTAGCGTACCCGAAACTTATTTTTAACCTATGAGTAACGTTTTGTAAGCACGCTACACGAACGTTGTTCACACTTCGCAACACGTTACTTGAAAAAGACGTAGACGTATTTGACGTCTTCAGGACGACAACAGAACTTAATGAACGCGTTTCTAACTTACAGATACCGTATAATGGCATATTGGCAGCGATTAGGGGAATTGGTATATAAAAAGGGGCTTCGCAGGAGGAAGCCGTCTTTTTTTTAGGCTTAGTCGTGAGTACATGTCCATGTCATTCCGAGAGATGGAGGATACGGCAACGCTGAGACGACAATACCTTCCTGTAGTCGAACATCAACATGACCTTATCGAGTTGACACTGCACCAGTTGCGTGCTAATATAGCCGGGAGAAGAAGACGTGAACGGAGGAGAAGGAACTGGGTGAGACCATGGATATGGAGGCGACGCCATTTCGGCATATATGACCAGTTCATGATGGAACTCCAGAATGAGGACCATGCATCCTTCATCAACTTCCTGTGAATGCCCCCAGCGATGTTAGACGAGCTTCTAGCCAGAGTGGGTCCAAGGATAACCAAGCATTATTATTAAATCATTTCAATAGTCCAGTGGAAGCGATTAACTCGTTCAATGGAAAAGATTTCAATTGCCGAGCTCCAGCGTCCAAAAACAATAGGCGAGTGACAGGCATTTATTAAAAGTGAAGTTGCAGCCTATGAATAGAAAACCTCGCGTAATCGTCGACGATACGCTGCCATGCTATGCATATGTTAGACTATCGTTGGGCATAAGTTGTGGACGCCGAAAACACGCTAATCAATCGTTGGTATAACTTATCTATAAGTTATCGAAGCGTTCTGTGTTCATTACTAGGACATTATGCATTTGTCCAAGTCGTTTTGAATACTTTTAAAACTGAAACAAAAAATAGTTCATCGTGGGAATAAGAAAAAAAAATTCGCCGAAAAGAACATCGAACAATGGTGCAAAGTAGTCCCCTATTCGTGGATGCAACGAGGATCCATCATCACCCACACCCTCCCCATCACGCCCACCTACTACTACTGACATGGACATACTACTACTACCAATACTACTACTACTACTGACATGCTCACCGACTACTACTACTACTGATACTACTGACATTGACATCTACTTAACATGGAGTCTGGAACACTGACGGGTTCCTCTTGTGAAGCCCATTTATATATACTGATTCCCCTAAACGCTGCCAATACGCCATTATACGGTAGATGTAAGTTAGAAACACGTTCAGTAAGTTCTGTGGTCGTCCGGAAGATGTCAATCAAATTCGTCTAAATACGACAATGTGCTTTTGAGATACGTCACACATAGGTTCAAAGCACGCTACTCATAGGTTCAAAGCACGTTACTCATAAGTTAAAAATTAAGTTTCGGGTATGCTAAACATTACCTCGACGTGTTTTGACTTATGAGTAACTGACAAGTAACGTGTGTCCGACGTGTGTCAACGATCGCGGAGCGTGCAGAGAACTTATGCCAGCGTATGCAGAACTTGTGAGCCATACGTCGAGTACGTCATAAAATTTTTAGCATGCTTGAAATTTCACGACGTAATAGACGTACCACGGAATATGACAGCGTACTTTCTCGTTTTTCAGCGTGCTCCTAACGTATACACAACTTACACATCCCGTATTCGACGTATGCCAGCGTTTTACACACATTTTTCATAGGTCGGCATACGCTGGCTAAATCGTCAAGATGTGAATGCGATGTTGATACTTCCAATTTTCAGGTGGTTATGATTAAAATTGGCGTGCGGCAGCCTTTTAACGGGCTACGCCACGAGTTCGTCAGCGATACGTGCAGCGCGCTATGCCTAAGTTAAACTATCGTTGGGCATAGGTTGTGAACGCCAACAGGCTAAGCATTCGTTGGTATAAGTTATCTATAACACAACAAAACGTTCTGTGCCCCTTACTAACAAGTTATGCACACGATCAACATGTTATGAATACGACCAAAACTTAAAAAAAACTCAAAACTTCAGCGTACGCCAACGTTTTACATACATTTTTATACGTTGCCATTGCTGGCTAAACGTCAAGGTGTGACAGCGCCTTAACTAACAGACTCACACGGACAACTTCGCTGCATTGCCGGAGCTATGACAGACTTGCAGGTGGGTCAAATAACTTATTTACAACCTTAACTTATCTATTTACACTCACCATGGCCCAGGACCTACCATCTGTGGGAAAAGAAAGGCACAGCAATGTCAACAGTTTGTGTGAGTGAGTGCTCAGCAGCTGAAGGTCAGTCGTCCTCAGGGCCTGCTCAAAAGGTCCCCCTTGAGTATTCCTTGCAGTGAACCTTCTTCTTTCTATTTCTTTCATACCCCCAGCTGCTGGAGGCAACTCACCCTAACACGGCAGGCCATGCACCATCCCTAGGGCCATTTGAAGTGGCCTTTATGCAAGAAGAAAGACGTGGCCAGGCTGCTCAATGCAGTCTCTGGCTCATTTGAAATGGATGGAAGATGCAAAACACAAAAAATGGATGGTGGAGCTGCCTGCAGGGCAGTCCTTGCACAACACACTGATGGTCCCTGGGGCACATGGATAGTTGGTGGACACAGGGGCAAATGCAACCAGGGCAGCAGGCATGGGGTTCTGACAAAGGCAGGCGAACGAGGCATGGCAAGGCAGGTGCGAAACAGGCAATACAGCACAAGCAGGCCGGCATGTGAAGCTGGCCGGCCTCTGGTCTGGTCCCGTCAGGTTGTGTGGAGGGAGTGCGGTGGTGCCGGCCGCTCCGAAAGCGGGCTCGGACCTAACCTACGGTCTCCCCCCAACCTATCGCCTTTGCCTGTCTGTCCACACCCACTCCCTTAATTTGCAACACAAAACAACCAAATTTAGCCCCTTTTATTTATTTATTTTTTCTTATAATTCCGTCTCCCTAACCCTCTTTGTCGTCTTTGTCCGGCTAACCTATCCTGTCAACCGAGCCTACTCCCAACCCCTAAAATCCTTTCTGGAGGGGAATAAGGGAGAGGCTAGCATCCTGTCTCGAGGCCCAACAAAGCCTCAGAATGGCCTCCTACTGATCTCAGCAATCTTTCCCAAGGTGGGTCCAGCGGCCTACAGAGAGTGAAGGGATGGGTGGTGCGAAGGGGTACATTGTTTCATAACTACCATAGCATTCATTACACTTTAAACTATCCTTTTCTTTTCAAAACGCCTAACTCTTTAACTATAGGTTCTAACAACCGTGATTCCCGTCGCTTGCGTTAGTGTCCATTATAAATTTGGGCCGAGCCCTCAAGTGCCCTTGCACAATTTTGTGGCTGGGCAGCATGGCTCACTTGGCAGTGATTCCCCCTCTGCAGAACTCCAACCATGGTACCCCTGGGCCCTGAGGCTGTCTCCGAGCCTACCTGCTCCTTATGAACGTGGGGGGTTGTCCTTCCTGGCATTGCCCAACTTCCATGCCCACGTGGCATCTTTGGTGCTCTGGGTCCCATTCCATGGGTCGCCCGTGCCCAGTAAAGAATCCCGGTCCCTTGGCCTACTCTGGCCGACTACTTGGGTGCCCACTACTCGGTACTCACCTTCCCAAGCCACACTCCCAGCTGGTCAATTTAACTCCTGCACCCCTCCAAATGGGTATCGTGCCTTCACAACACCAACAATAAAACGACCTCCTTTTTGTGAATTTAACTAACCCACTAACTAACATTACACTGACCCCGGGATCACTTGGTGGGTTTCACTCCTCCCCCCACTCATTCATTCGCACCATACATTCCACAGTCACTCCAATCACACTCGGGCCCGCTGACCCATACTCATTCGTTATCCACTTTTTCCATTTTCCAATTCACACCACTCCAACACCCTACTAACTAAATTCCTCTAACTCGATCGTGCTCCCTCGTCATCCCTTAAACGAATGCACGCTCCTTTTAATCTACGTAACTAAGCTACGTCCCCACTACACATTCCATGTCCGTCCGTGTCTCCCAAAATCCATTTTCCATTCTAAATCTAACCTAAAATTCCCACTAACTAACCCATTCCACGGGCTCCATGGAGGAACTGCTCATGCCCCCATGAAGCCGGTCGAGCTAAACTAACCCATCCCACTAACTCGTGCTTCCTTTGCCCAACCAACGGGCTGTGTACTTGGAGCGAGGCTTTTTTTTCCCTGCACCACCACAGTGGTGGTTTACGGCTTGCCCGTTCGTCCTTATGGGTGATACCAACGTCCCCTCCGATGGCCGATCCATGCAGCCTGACGTTACCCTGCCAATCGCACCGAGCACTTGCTTTCTGGGAATTCCCCACGCGGGACGACGTGCGCTCTGAAACCGGCATTCGTGCTGCGAGATCCCCACCGATGACGTCACCCGCGCACCTAACCTGCGCGGTTTGCCATGCAGGTTCGCACGAGCGCATCATCCCGGAAGCCCGCTCCACGCGTTCCGCGAACAGAACACGCGGTATGCAGCACGTGATGCCCCACACACGTGCCCACGTGGGAACCTGCGTGTTCCGAATTCCATCACTCGCCTACATTTTCCTCATCCACGCGGCCGGCTCGTATCCAACATGGAGCGTTCTCGCGCCGGATCACAATCACGCAGACGCGCCCGTGCAGGCGGTGCGCGAAACACACCATGAACCTCGCACACGCCGTCGCGCGAACCCGGCGCGGTAACCAAAATAGCTCTACCGGCGCAAAAGGCTCGCCACACCCGTCTCCCGTCTGGACCGGTCCATCGTCCATTTCCTCGCATGCACTGACGCCATGACACTCGCATTCTGCACATCTTTCGACACATTCGTGTGGTGTAGCCTGCGGGCCTGCGGGGCAGGGCATGATGGTGGGGGAGTGGTCGGCGTGATCATCGTGTCTGCCAGGGATATAAGGAGTGCGCGCCGCCTGAGGCGTTGTCGTGGGTGCCGTAGTCGCTGCGGCTCGTGAGTGCATTAAGTACGTAATAAAGGAGAGCTGTGGGCAAAGTACGCCCGCACTCCCGCTGGTGCAACAAAGCCGGGCTCGACTGTTCCTCCGCTCGTGTCTGCCTGCTAAGCATCCCTACCACGACATTACAGTTGGCGACGAGTCTGTTCGGATCGGCGTGTGCAGGGTGGTGGCGTTCGGGTCGGCAGCGAGTAACGCAGCGCAACCCGTGGGGTTCCAGGCTACGGAGCCAAGGGTCTCGCCAGCGCGGCCAGCTCAGGCATGACAGGAAGTCGGGGCACGGCGCACGGACGCGGTGCACGGGGCACGGTGCCGGTATGGTGTTCGGTGCATGGCGTGTACGGTAACGCCCCGGATCGAGTTTTGCAGCCTGGGCACAGAGATCCCAGCGATCCGGAACGGGAGATACTGCCGATGTTAAACCTGCCTTCAATTGGTCCGGAGGTGACAAGATCAATGGCAGGGGAGGTTGAGGTGACCGGGGCACTGATGCTGCCCATGTTGAGCCTGGTTTGAGTTGGTCCGACGGTGACAGGACCGATGCCAGTGGAGGTCGAAGTGATCGGGGCACTGATCGGGTGTCGAGTTGAGTCCACTCGTGCTGCCCTCGCATCGCACACGTATGCCGGTGAAGCGCTGCCGGCGGTTGGCGGGGCGCACGTCGAGGTTGCCCAGCGGGGCCAGCGGGTTGCGCTTCCGAGGTTCGTGGTGCGAGGGGAGGAGCCCGCCCTTTTGGGTCGGGACTGGTTGGCGCGCCTCGAGCTGGATCTCCAGTTCGTACCTCCAGGTGCGCCGGTGCTTCCTTCGTTGCTTTCTTCGATTTCCGAGGGCGAGGTTCTGGCGGCGGGAGCCGCGTCGATGCAACGGGAGCGGCCGTTTGTTGCTGCCTGCAACGGTGATGTGTGGTGCGGAAGAAACGGGAGCTGTGCCAGCTCTCGCGATGAGCTCTCGCGCTTCGGCTGCGTTCATGGTGCAAGGTGCGCCTGTGTTGTTCGGGCAGCTTCAACGGGGAGTTGCAGCGAGCCCGTCGCGTTCAAGAAAGTCACGGTTCGCAACATCGAGATGACAACCAAGAGATGGACAAGTGATGTGGTTTATGGGCTGCTGTTCATTGCGTGTTTGTTGTTAATTGCTCGAGTGATGCGGTTTAACGTTGTTGAAATAAATGCCGACGGTTCCTGTGTGAGAGTGGGTTTGGCTGAGATCAATCGATGGGATTTGCATGATGATCAATGTGATGTGGAGGCTTTGGGAGCGATGGTGGCAAATAAAGAGGTTTTATTGGCCTCCCGTTGCCCCAGGCCACGGGTGGTTGCTTTGTCATGTGCAGGGATTTTATCGAAAGAACGCGCTGTACGAGAAAATGAGTTTGCAATTGTACCAACGATATTCTTATTGATTTATGACGAGCCTGTGGTTGAAGTGTGGTTTGAATGGAGTTGCTACCGTCTAACTGCCGTGTGGGTCTCGAAGATCGACTCGGAGCCAGGGCTGGTGCGCTGTTCAGCGCTACCCCCACCTCTGGTTTCGGCAAGGTCAGACGTGCCTGGCGCCTGGGACGTGGCTCTCTGTTTTCGCTCAAGGCCGTTTGGACGTGCGTTGGAGTCTCAACTGATTGTGATGCGTGGGTTGTTGTGGGGCATTTGTTGCATCCAGCCAACGGCGCTGTTCAGCGCCCCCACCCAAGGTCAGTCGGGTCTGGCGTTGGCGCCACGGCTTCCAGACAGCGGGTTTCCGGCCTCGGAATGTTTATCTGCTTCAGGTCTGGCTGGGGGAGATGTGCCGTCTTGTCGGCCGGAGGCGTTTGATGGTGCCGGGGGAGGTATGCTCGGGAGGTCGCCACGACCTTGCCGGAGGGCTTGTAAGCATGAGCCGCCTGGGGGCGCTTTTGCTGCGTAGTGCTGCTGTGCTTCTCGCCTTGCTGCTTCATATCGGAAACGCGGTCAGGGTTTTGTAGGTGCATTGTGCAACTCAGTCTTCGGAACCTGGCGTTGCAGCTCCACTCGCTCGCATCCACACGTTATATGATGTGATGTGCTTTTATACTTTGCTGTTTTCTTTTTGTACCTTGTCTACTTTTCAATCGTGGTATTTCGTGCTGCTTATGCTTATTATGATGATGATCATTTAATAATCATGGTTTTAGGAGGGAGGAGTGTGGTGTAGCCTGCGGGCCTGCGGGGCAGGGCATGATGGTGGGGGAGTGGTCGGCGTGATCATCGTGTCTGCCAGGGATATAAGGAGTGCGCGCCGCCTGAGGCGTTGTAGTGGGTGCCGTAGTCGCTGCGGCTCGTGAGTGCATTAAGTACGTAATAAAGGAGAGCTGTGGGCAAAGTACGCCCGCACTCCCGCTGGTGCAACAAAGCCGGGCTCGACTGTTCCTCCGCTCGTGTCTGCCTGCAAAGCATCCCTACCACGACATTACAATTCGCACCACTCATACACTTAACCACACACATCGGGACATTCACATCGGGATTCGCGCTACCACAAGCAATCCCGGGGTTTCTATACCCCACAAGCTTCGTGTGTACCCGTTCACAGCACTCATCCGCTCAACTACGTTTGGCTCAATCGGACTCACCTCGTCGCGATCTGCTTCAAGGGAGCATAGCATCTCCCTTTGTTCCTTAAGGAGGCTATCCTACTGCTCGCACCGGGTCACGAAACATTTCCCCAGCTCAACCCCATCGCCCCTCACTAACTCTATGTGTGTGTGCTCGTTTTTAGTTTCATTCAATTCGTTCCCTTCTACTTGTTCCATCTCCCGTGTCTCTGTTATTTCTTTTAATTCCTGCATTTCTGTCTCTGTTTTCATTTCCGTCGTCTCTTATTAGTTTCCGTCTCCCCAATTACCATGACGGCGTCTCTCGTCACCCCGACCTCACCCGTGTCCATTGCGGGCCCGACACAATTTGCACTCCCTCCTGTCGGTTCGGTCGTTCCGCCACGTGGTGCCGCCATTCTGCCCTTCATGCTCGCCTGCAGGTTTAACCCCATGCTCTGCATCTCCCCTCTCTGGGTTTGCATATCACCCTTTAGTGTTTGCATATCGCCCATCAGTGCCTGCGCATTTGCGTCCATCTTTTGCATCAAAATTTCCAATAGCTGGCTCATGTCAAGTGGCCCCGACGAAGCCGATCCGCCATGATCGGTCGCGGCTTCGCTGGGGACCGGGAAGGAAATTTGACGGAGGGGCGCTCTTGCGCCGCCGCTCCCACCACGCCCATTACGACCTCTGGGTTCGGTTGTGGGGGATGGTCGACCTGCATGGTGGTATGGTGTCCTGGGCCTCTGGTTCCTCAAAACTATTACTACTACCCACCTGTTTCAGCTCGTCTTGGCTTGCCGTGTCACGTGTTGGGAAGAGAATTTAAAAACGCTCACAATTTGGGGGATCCGGTGGGGGGCGGGGGGGGTTGCTCCCGACACCCCCTCATCCGAATCCGTGAATTTCTCTACGGAGGCCGAGGGGCCGAATCACACTCCTGACGACCAATTTGTTGCCGGATCGAACCTGTCAATTTTGTTAATGGAGGCGGAGGGGTTCGTATCTCCACGACTGACACCAATTAGTTGCGGACCGGGTATCGGCGACGAGCACGACTGCTAGATGAAGCTGCAGAGTCGACTCCACCGAACACACGGAATCTAGATCGTACCTTTCAGAAAACTCCGACAAGTACGGGTCCCTTACCGGATCGTGAATTGTCAATAATTACACCACGTGGTACAGGGTTATTTGCCAATCTTCAAAATATCTAGAAATCCACGTGGCGAGTAAGAGAGTATTCACACCCTCGACAGCCCTCGTACGAGTCGAGCCGTTAGCGTGCCCGACCCGTGCGCAACCCGAGCGGACGGTTGCCGAAGTTCCATCGGTCCAATCGTATATTTACCGCAGCTACAGCCTTTATAAATCACCAACACGCGTCATGCTAAGCCAATGGAAGAAACACAGCAACGAATTGATACTGTTACGGTTGTGGAAATTCACAGAGCACCATATAGGTCCTTAGATCAGTTATGTCGATAAGTCTGTGTTCAGATAGATTTCCCCACCTATGTCAAAGGGATTTATTCGTGTAGCCGGGCTGTGGTCTTTGAGTTAGCCATTTTTCTTTTACTATCTTTATTTTGGACCAACCGCCATTACTACCACCACAAAGCGCCACCAACCACAACAACCACGATCACCTCAACCACCAACCACAACAACCACGATCACCTCAACCACCAACCACAACAACCATGCCACCTCAGCCACACCACCATTACTACCACCACAAAGTGCTAGCCACGCCACGTTAACCACAACCTTCACAACCACACCACCACGTTTCCATCTCAGCAATGGTTACCAGAAGCCTGGTTCGTCGAGGGAAAGCAGGCAGACAACCCTTCCCCCCCCCCTCCCCTGAACAAATGGCGTCTCCGCGGCCAACACGAGAGATTCCACCCTGCGAGTGGAAAAAGACAAATACAGCGGCGAGGGAGCGTCCCCGATTTGGCGGGAAAACGCTTCCTTCAAGAAGTTTCCCGCGCATGCTGGAAGGAGGGGCGGGAGGTGAAAAGGGGGAGGGGCTTGGTGATAAAGAGGCGGAATGCGAGCGCGGGGGAGCTTGTGCTGAGGAGAATCGCGAGAAGGAGAGGGAGCTTTGTGAGCTGAGGCGGAACGAGAGCGCGAGAGGGTTTTTCTGAGCTGAGGCGGATCGAGAGATCGTGAGTGAGGTGGATCTCCGGACCGAAGGCGCTCTGGCTGGGTCGGTGGTCGTGACGGAGCCACCTTGGATCCTGTGCGAAGCCGGATAATGGAGGACACGAGCTTGGGGAGCTCACCACATGGTCATGTTTTTCCTTTTTATTTCTTTCTGGGTGTTGGTGTGTGTGTGTGTGTGTGTGTGTGTGTGTGTGTGTGTGTGTGTGTGTGTGTGTGTGTGTGTGTGTGTGTGTGTGTGTGTGTTTGTGGCGCCGTCTATAAGTAAACCCGTATAAGTGCATGTGAATAATAAATAGATACGGCTGCAGGTCTTTCGGCTAGTGTGCTGTCCCATCACCCCCATTCATTCCTTGCATACTGCTTGTATGTTTCTTCATTGCTTGGGTCGTGTGTGGAAATAAATGTGCCTGTCTCAATGTACCCGTTCGTCGCGTCCTTTTCCTTCATTGAACTGCCATCATTGAGTTCAGAATATTGCTGGCTTTTTAATAGCCGATAAAGCGATCGGGTCCAACGGGGCTGCGCGATAAATACACCGCTCGGTATCCGCAGAACGGATCGAGCTGCGTACGTGGCTCGTTTCCAAGCAGCTCCCGTTGAGGTACAAACTCTCGGTAGCCTTCCCGCATGAATAATTAGGTAAATCGACAATTCGGCGATCGGACCCTGTAGCGTGCGGGTAGAGTACTGACAAGGCTGTGGTGTGCATTAAAAACACCCGTAGCTGGATTCTGGCGTTTAATCCGGAAGGATGCGACTGGATTGCTCGTCTGGTGGGCGTACGGCCGCGATTCAGCTAAAAGCGGCTGTTTGCACGCCGGCGGGTGGAAATCAATAACACTGGTGTCAGCGAGCGGGAAACAGATTCATTCCCCTCCAAACTAAATTAGCGGGAATCAGACCAAGGGTGTGTAGAGCGACCCTCGATTCCCATTAAATTAAGAGCTTTTAAATTTATTCCGATACGCAAAATGGCAGTCCAAGGCGAGCGGGAGCAGGGGGTATTAGATATGCGTTTAGAAATAGTAGAATCCATGGTCGAGGACGCCGTCGCCATACGGTTTGGACCCGTACCAGAAGGTTGGGAAATACGGCAATGCAATGTATCTGGTTCTTTTTTATTACAACCCCACCACTAATTGTAGTCAGTGGGAGCGGCCTGTGCAGGAACTTTTCTGGCAAATAAACTCGGAGTCGCAAGATGGCGGCGCGGCCGCACCTCAGTGCGGCACGAGGCATGAGCGGGCCGCTATTAATAGCGCAACGAGCCGCACGGCACGGCGGCGGGGGAAGCGCTCCCGCCCACCGGTTCAAACCACGGGGGCATGGCAGGAGAGGCAGGGCGACGGCAGTACATTACAAATTGAATTGGACGAGGCACAGGAACGAATTTGGGGGTTGGAAAAGGACTTAGCCAACGCAGACTGGGTTCATGATTATGTGCACACAGAAGCACAACGATTGGCCGATGCACAGGAACAAGTTGAGGGGCTGGAGGAGGAATTAGCCAGCACAGTCGAGGAACTACATAGGGAAATGACACAAGTAGATTGGTTGCGTGGGTTTTTGTTACAAAAGGTGAGCGAACTGAATAAAAGAAAAGAGGAGGAGCAAATTAGTAATTCTCGGGATAGGAAGAACTTGGAGGAAGAATGGGAAAAAAGCTATGTGAAGAAAAGAATAAAGTAGAGTGGTTTACACGTTTGTTGGAACACGAGAAGAGCGAACTGAACGAAAGAATAGAGGAAGAGCGAATTAGTAA
Source organism: Eptatretus burgeri (assembly GCF_056783735.1). Classification (NCBI taxonomy): domain Eukaryota; kingdom Metazoa; phylum Chordata; class Myxini; order Myxiniformes; family Myxinidae; genus Eptatretus; species Eptatretus burgeri. The sequence goes on from NC_140961.1 coordinate 141,099,826, forward strand.
CTCCTGGAATAGAGAGAACTTGGAGGAAGAATGGAAAAAAAAACTGGAAGAGGAAAAACGTGAACATGATTTGGAATTAAAAAAACTGAAGGAAGAGATAAGATCAGGCAATCAGATAAGGGAGAGCCTGGAATAGGAGATAAAAAGAGGAGAGAAATATCTGGAGCAAAGGAAGGAAGAATTGTTGGAGAAGTCAAGACAGTTTGAAGAACTACAGGGAGAAATGAGGAAAGTAGAGTGGAGTACCCATGAGTTGGAACATGAGAAGAGCGAACTGAACAAAAGAACAGAGGAAGAGCGAAATAGTAACTCCCAGAATAGAGAGAACTTGGAAGAAGAATGGAAAACAAAGCTGGAAGAGGAAAAACGGAAACACAATTTGGAATTGGAACTACTGAAGGAAGAGATAAGATCAGGCAATCAGATAAGGGAGAGCCTGGAATAGGAGATAAAAAGAGGAGAGAAATACCTGGAGCAAAGGAAGGAAGAATTGTTGGAAAAGTCAAGACAGTTCAAAGAACTAAAGGGAGAAATGAGGAAAGTAGAGGGGAGTACCCATGAGTTGGAACATGAGAAGAGCGAACTGAACGAAAGAATAGAGGAAGAGCGAATTAGTAACTCCCGGAATAGAGAGAACTTGGAAGAAGAATGGAAAACAAAGCTAAAAAAGGAAAAACGGAAACACGATTTGAAATTGCAACAACTGAAGAAAAAGATAAGATCAGGCGATCAGATAAGAGGAAGCTTAAAACAGAAGATAAAAAGAAGAGAGAAATATCTAAAAGAAACTAAAGGAATACGGGAAGACAGAGGACGAAATGAGGAAGGAAGACTGCAAAAGAGGTGCGGAGATAAGAGAGGAATTATGGGAAGAAGCAGATAGGAAACAAAAAGAACACGAATTGGAAATTGACCGACTAAAGGAGATGAGCAAAAGAATGGATGAAATGAGGAAGGAAGAATGTGAAAGAGGTGTGGAGATGAGAATGGAATTAGAAAAAAAAAGCTTCTGAGTTACGGAAACACCAAAACAAAGAGACAGGATTACAAAACGAACTGAGGATGTTAAGAGAGGAAAGAAAGACAACGGAGAACGAAACGTTAAGGAACCACACTGTGCAGATCGAACAGTTAGAAACAGAAGCAAAATTAAAGAATGAAATGCAAGAAAGAGTGTTGAAAGAAACGATGAGATTTGAGAAGGAAGAACAAGAGGGACAGTGGGCTAAGAAACAAAAAGAACAAGGAATGAAACAAAAAGAAAGACAAGAACAACTGAAGGAGAAAGCAAGGTTGAAGTACGCGGAGATAGTGAAAGAACGAAGAATGAAACGGGAAAAGGAGATCGGCTAATTGAAGGAAACTATGAGATTGGAGAATGAAGAGCATGAGAGACAGTGGAGGAGGAAACAAGAATAAGGACAAGAATGACTAAAGGAGAGAGCAAGGTTGAAGTAGATGGAGATCGTGAAAGAACGACGAATGAAACAGGAAAAGGAGATCAGCCAATTGAAGGAAACCATGAGATTGGAGAAGGAAGAATATGAGAGACGGTGGGAGAGAAAACACAAAGAAAACGAGTTTGAAATTAACCGACTCGAGGAGAGAGAAAAATTTGAGTCCACAGAGATGGAAAAACTCCGGAAAGATAAAGAACAACTCAAAAAGCTCGGAGAGGAAGAACGACTCAAATGGAGCCAGAAAGTAGAACAGCACAATAAGGTGGGATGTGTGGTATCACCACAGGGAGTAAGTGGTGCAGGACTTGATTGACACCACTCGTCAGATGAAGCAACAATTCGGGCAAACCCTGGTAAAGGGGACACAAATAAAAATGGAGACGAGGGAAATAACAGAGACAACGAAGGAAATAGAAGTATTGCCAGAGAGGCGGGAGATAGACCGAGTCGAGACTGAATTAAATAAAACGAAAGAGGAAACAGAGACGAAGATCCAGGATGAAACTGAGGTAATGAACGAGGTGACGGAATTAACTAATAGACACGAAGAGACAACAGAAATAAAATGTATAGAGACGCGGGAGATAGAAAAAGTAGTGGAGAGACTACAGGTTAAGGACGGGGTGAAAGACAAACACACACACATGGAGTTAGCGAGGGACAATGAGGGGGAGCTGGCTGAATGTGTCATGACCCGGTGCAAGCAGCAGGATAGCCTTCTTCAGGAACGGAGGGAGACGCTATACTCCCTTGAAGCGGATCGCGACCAGGTGGGTCCGGTCGAGCTTTGCGAGTTAGGAGGGCGAGTGCTGTGGACGGGTGCACGTGGAGCTTGGGGGGTGTGAAGGCCCCGGGACCCCTTGTGGTAGCGCAAATCCCCAGTGTGATTGTCCCGGCATGTGTGTTCACGAGTGTGGCGAAATGTGTGCTGAAACGTGCGCATAGCGTGGGTGAAAGGCTGTGTGTAAAACAAACCACGTGTGCGAGTGAAATGGCATGCATGAGTGAATGGCCGTGTGTGAGGTCGCTGTACGTGAGGGAGATGGAGGTTGGCATGCGGGAACACGCAACCGCATGTCCAAGTGAAAGTGCCATCTCGAGGTGTGTGAGCGTCGTGGCACATGAGAATGTGTGCTTAAGAGTGTGACAAAAACGGTGCCTAACGGTGGACAAAGGCGGAATAGCGGCCGTAGCTGTTTTGGGGACCGTGCCGGATTGGCACAGCAGCGCGAGCGAGGTCCATGCTGTGCTTCGCACGAGGCCACCACATGCACGCCTGCGCGAGTGAAATCCGCCCGGAAACGCACGCGGTGGATGTAGCCGATCCCGCGGACGGACAAAGGGTAGGCTGGATAACGGATTTGGACTGGATGGGCTCTCCACGCGGGCGTGTGTGAAGCTCCAACGGGGAGAGCACGTGTTCGCGTGGGGAACCCCTCGAAACGCGAGGTTTGCTTTGTAATGCGCAGGGTGGTGTCATGGCTGCACGTATGGTTGGAATCCGGCAGGAGGGATTGAATCCCTGCCGATGGTACCGTCCAAAGAGGGACGAGGGACGCGAAGCGCGAACGGTGGCCATGACGTCACGGGAGTAAAAGAAAGTGCAGGTTGCGAGTTGCCGTGCTGGTGCGCGCGCATTAAAAAAAAGAAAAAGCAAGCATCGCTTCGGGTGAACAGGATTCCCTGGGCAAGGGGTGAAAGATCCCCTTGGCTGGTCACAGGATACCACTAGTTAGGGGGAAGGGTTAGTGTTAAACTGGCTTCATGGGGCAGGGGTAAGTTCTCATGGAGCCCATGGAATGGATTAGTTAGAGGGATTTTCGTTGAGATTTAGGTTGGGAAAATGATTTTTAATGGAATTATTTGGAGACAGTGACAGACTGTGGATGTGTAGAGGGGACGTAGCTTAGCTACGTCGTGTTAAAAGGAACGTGCTGTAGTTTAAGGGACGACGTGGGAGCACGAGTTCGTTGAGGGGGTTTAGTAAGAAGGATGGCAGAATTCAGCGGTGTGAGTTGAGAATTGGTGGATTGAAACATGTTGGGTGATTGAGGCCAGCGGGCCTGAGTGTATGGAGTGAATGTGGTATGCATGGTGCAATGAGTGATTGGGGGGAGGAGTGATTCCCGCCCAAGGGACCCCGGGGTCAGAATTCGGGGTTGCTGTTGGTGGGAATGTCCGCTCGAAACCCCCTTGGAGGGGTGCAGGAGCCTGTTGATGGGCTGGGAGCGTGGCTGCGAAAGGTGAGTATCGCTGAGTGGGTATCCCAGGCACCGGGCTAGTCGGCCGCGGAAGGCCAAGGGCCCATGGGGAGCCGGGATGGCGTAGTGGGCACAGGTGACCCGCTGATGCAGGGCCCGGGGCGCCATAGGCTGTGTGGGCAGTCTACTGGGCATGGGCGACCCTCGGAAAGGGGCGCGGGGTGCCAGCCTGCCACGTGATCGTTTCAGGGGAGTTGCCAGAGAGGGCACTCCCCGGTGTTTAGGGAGCTGGTAGGCTGGAAGGCAGTGTAGTGCCTGGGGGTGCCATTGTTAGAGAATCAGCAGAGGGTAGTGCCTGCCAAGGGAGCCACGCGTCCCAGCCCTGAGACCGTGTGATGGCACGGGAAGAAAATTGGGGGGCATGGCTCGAAATTTGCGAGGACACCAACACAGGCCACGGAAATCTGGGTTGTTCAGAAGTGTACCCCTCCGCACCATCCATCCCTTTGCTCTCGTTGTGGGCCGCTGGACCCACTTTGGGTAAAGATCGCTGAAGTCTGAGGAGGCCATCCTGAGGCTTGAGTTGGGCCTCGACACAGGTCGCTAGCTCTCCCTTATTCCCCTCCAGGAAGGGAACGTAGGGGTTGGGAGTAGGCGAGGAGACAGGATAGGTTCGCCGAACAAAGACGATAAAGGGGGTTCGGGGACGATTTATAGGGGGGAAGTAAAAAAAAAAAATTGGGGCTAAATTAGGTTTTTACAAATTAAGGGAGTGGGTATGAACAGAGACAGGCAAAGGCGATAGGTTGGGAGGGAGACAGTTAGGTAAGTCCGAGCCCACCTTCCGAGTGGCCAGCACCACCGCACTCCCTCCACCAACCTCCACTGAAAGGCAAGGTGCCGGCCCAATTTCATCTGCTGGCTGTGTTACGACAAGGCCTGTGCCGGCCACTTCATCGGCTGGCTGTGTGCTGCAAGGCCTGTGCCTGTCGGATCGTCTGTCGGCTGTCTTTGCTACAAGGCCTGTGCCGGCCATTTCATCTGCCGGCTGTGTTTGCAACAGCGGCCTTGTCATGCCATGCCTTGCCTGCCTGCTGCCCATGTCCACCAGCCCCGTTCTGTTTTGCATTCCCCCCCCCCTTCCCCCTGTTCATTGCCATGTGGCCAGGATCCTCGCGCAAGTTTGCAGGGACTGCCCTGTAGGCAGCTGCAACACGGGACTGCACTGGCAACGTTTGCCAGTTCACTGCGTTCATTTCAAGGGGGAGGCCTTGGACTGTGTGTAAGAAGCCTGGCTCCCTGCTAACTTTTTTCTCTTTGCAGAGTCCATCGATCTTGGGCCATGGTTTAGTGTAAGATTTGAAAGGTTAAGATGTACTTGTAAATGTGTTTTGCGCCCCCGGTATGTGAGTTTTCGCGCCGGCAATTTATTTAAGTCGTCTGTATGAGTGGGTTTGTTTAGTTAGTTACTAAGCCATAGGTTATTTATTTTGGGGACATGAATACAATGAATGTCGCACTCAGGGATCCGAAGGTAAAACGTATTAGGGGAGAACTTACACATGATGGCACACGAAAATTCGGCGACTCGGGACGAGCCTGTAAACAGGGGGGGGGTGGGGGGGTAGTGTTTTGGCTGTGGAAATTCGCAATGCACCATAAAGGGTCCTTCGATCAGTTATGACGATAAGTATGTGTGTAGTTAGATTTCCACACCATTGTTTTGAGGGAATTTGCGTGCTCACCAGGCTGCGATCCTTTGAGAAAGCCGTTTTTCTTTTTTCTATCGTTATTTTGGACCAATCATACACCAACAACCAAATCGCCACCACCAACATCACTCCCAAGCAACGACAACTCAAACACCACCACCTTCGCCTCTTTACCTCCACAACTCCACCCCGCAAACATCGCTTCACCGCCATTCTCAAACGACGCCCGCCGAAAACCAAACTCCCACCACCTCCGCCTTTCTACCACACGTCGTGCAATGGGCTGGGAATGCGTTCCGTTCGCCTCAAAAAGCGGATCAGGAATGCTTCACGCCCCCTTTTCATCCATCCAATGACCGAGCATCGGGTGGCATAGCCCCGCCTCCGAACCCGCTGTGATCCAGAAATTTACATATACTTACCTCCCCCGGGCTGTATAGGTGCGAGCATGGCACAGCTCGGGGGGGGGGGGGGAAGTCAAGTGGAAGTCAAGGTGCGCAGTACGTCGGCAGAGAACCAAGTGGGAGCAGTGGAGTGGCAGCGGCGGAGTGTCGGCAGAAGAAGTCAAGTCTGCAGTGTCGGCGGGACAGTCGAGTCAGGAGACGGAGCTCCAAGCCGACGGGAAACGCAGACGGAGAGTGCCGGAGTGAGCTCGCCGACCACGCCAGGGGCACGAAGCCAGGCGCAGCTACGCTGACATTGCGGCTTTCCCGCCATCGTGCCACGGGGGCGCAGGTAAGACCCTTCGGTCTCGTGGACCTGGCCGCTCATCCAGGTTCCACGCGCATGAGGCCCACGGGCCCAGTCTGACTCCCTTGTCGATGAGGGGGTCTTTCCTTTGCTTTTGTGTGAATGCGTGTTGTGGCGCCGTGTCTTGTGAAGTAGAAAGTGTTTAAGTGCATGTAAATAAACCTTTGCTTGTAGTCAGTTATAATTCTTGCTTTCATTGCTTTGACTGTTATACGTGCATCCTTACTGTATGGATGAGAATACGTGCTTGCCTTGTCTGAGTGTGCAATAAATGTGCTTGTCGAACTGCTTCCCGTTTCATTGCGTCCTTTCCTTTGTTTGAAAGTTCCATCTTACATCACGGAAGGAATTGGTGGAAGGGTGTAAGCACCCGGTAAATAATCACGTCCGTCGGGGCGGCGATAACACCGCTCGGTTATCACTAAGCGGTCCGTGTTCTTGGCCGGCCAGCGGTGAGGTACGATCGCCCGGTTAACTACCGGCACAGGTACTTAGGTAGGTCGAGTTTGGCGAACAACCCTATCCTGCGCGGGTGGCCGACGCCATATATGTATATATATATATATATACATACATATATATATATATATATATATATATATATATACATACATATATATATACATATATATATATATATACATACATATATACATACATATATATACATACATATACATACATACATATATACATACATATACATACATACATATACATACATACATATACATACATACATATACATACATACATATATATATATATACATACATATATATATATATATATATATATATATATATATATATATATATATATATATACATATATATATATATATATATATACATACATACATATATATATATATATATACATACATATATATATATATATATACATACATATATATACATATATATATATATATATATATATATATATACATACATATATATATATATATATATATATATATATATACATATATATATATATATATATACATATATATATATACATACATACATATATATATATATACATACATATATATATACATACATACATATATATATATATATACATACATACATATATATATATATATATATATATATATATATATATATATATACATTTATTTTTTTTGTTACGGATATGGAAACCAGATGCATTCAACATACAGATGTCCCAAAGGTCAGTTATGTCGTTAAGTATGTGTGTAATCAGATCCCCTTCCTTTTGTCTCGTGGGAGAATCAAAGGCGTGCGTTGCGATTTCTTTTAGTTCGGTTATCACATCTAACAAGCCATCGAACAACCATCCCATCTGCATGACCCCTCGGCCCATCACGGTCCACCACCAACCAGCTGCCTTGTCACACCCTGACCTGCCAAGGCAAGATCTCGCGGTTCCGGTTTCTCAGCTCCCACAAATGTTGTACCTCTTTCACGACGACCTTTGCAACATTGATACTGTTCCTTGTCAAGAATGAACCTGCGTGGAAGAGTGGCTGGGGTTTCCCGGCAGGGGCAGTGTTAGCGTTGATACTGTTACTCGTCAAGTATGAACCCGCGTGGAAGAGTGACTGCGGTTTCCCGGCAGGGGCCAAGGCCCGCCCTGGAAGGGTGGGCTGAAGGACTCTGTCCAATCAAAGGCGGACAGCGAGGTGTGTTTCACCAAGGGCTCCTCCCTGTTGAGGGAGGTCAAAAAATCCCCGAGCACTCTCTGAGAGCAGAGTTTTGCTGGGTTTTTGCTGTCATGAAAGGGGTTTTTGCTGTTACGAAGGGGTTACGAAGGCTGTTACGAAGGGGTGGTAACAGCAGTTGTAACGAGGGCTGTCACGAGCAGAAGGTCGTCGAGGCAGCGAACGTGTCTCTGCTGGCCCTCTACAAGGAAGGAAAGAGCGACCCCGACCCCCCTCCGTGGACCCCGGCAATTCACCACCCGAGCTCCGCTACGAACCTCAAGTCCCACACGTGCGACTGGGGACCAAACCAAGGACCATTGTAAGGTGCCGCAGCACAGACTACACCCTTTCTCCGACGGTCAGGTACCCATCTGAACTCTGACCCTCAGCTTGTCTCTCTCCTCGTCTGTAAGGGTCCAATAAAGAACTCTGGGTTTCTTTTCATTTGTATGTGTGTCTGCTTGTGGGCCCGTCTTTAAGTCAAACTGAATAATCTGAGTTATCCGAGCGATGGCCTACAATTCCAGGGAGTCTGGTGGAGATGAGGTCGCTTTCCACACCTCGTGGTCATTCTCGCCACCGACCCCCAACAATATATATAATATATTGTTGCGGATTCGCGCCCGCCGGCGTGCGAGCGGCCACGTAACTCGAATCGCGGCACGTCGCCCACCTGACGGCCAATCCCGTCGTGACCCTCTCGGACTAACGCAGGGAACTAGTCACGGGTGGGCCCTTTCGGCCTCACCACGATCGTGCCAATCGGCCCCCCGCGTGGGATAGGGTTGCTCGCCAAATTCGACCTACCTAAGTACCCACACGGAGGGTAGACCGGGCGATCGCACCTCGCCGCAGGTCGACTTCGGACACGGGCCACTTTAAGCGACCCGTTCCGTACTATCGGGATAACCGAGCGGTGTTATCGTCAACCTGGACAGTTCGATTAATTATCGGGCGTTTTAGCCCACGACCAACCCTTTACGTGAAGTAAGATGGAGATTCAATTAGAGAAAAGACGAAGCGAAACGGGAGAAACAGTTCAACATAGAGCACATTTATTTCGCGGCAAACGGAAAGCACACATATACAATTATACACCAAAAGCAAATGTAAAAGAAGAAGAAACTCACAATAATGCACAAAAAGCAAATGTAAAAGCAAAACACAATGCAGAGCTAACCGACTACCGAGCACACGGCAACACTTATACAGTTTTACTTCACAGACGGCGCCGACAACACATATACTCTAAGCAAAAGAAAAAGGGACCACCCTCCACTATGAGGGGTGGCAGACGGGCCTGGGGCCGAGACCGCGTCGAGCCTACCCGTCTGGTGATGAGCCGCAAAATGGCGGTGGTGCCCCGACTCCGCGGGCCTCGCGGACAGTGTCTGGTAGGGGTGGGAACGGGGCCCCCTTCTCGCACTATCTCAGTGCGGGGGGGAAACAGGAGGGGGTTGTTGATGCTCGGGGGAAGGAGGATATCTCCCTGGCTCGGGTCCCGCGACGAGCGTCTCCACCACGACCTCGGTCGCGTTGCCCGCCTCTCCTCTCCGCAGCTCCCCGACTCTGACACGAGCACCCCCTCGACTGCCTTCGCCGCCGCCACCTCTCCAACTCTCCACAGCTCCGTCCAACTGCCTTCTCCGACTCCTCTCTTGACTGGCTCTTCCCAACTCAACTCCGAACTCACTGTTTGGCGAGCGAACGCGGCCCTTTATAGCCCCCGGGGCTTCGCTCCTTCACCTTCGACCCTTTACCTCTGACCCTTCACCTCCGGCTGGCTCCCCATTGGACAGAGGAAAAGTGGGCCTGAATGCTTTTTGATCCATGAATCTGCATATAGCGATATTACTCCGACGCACCTGGAGGCGGGGCCAAATCGCCCCATGCTCACTGATAGGACGGAACAGAAGTGGGCGTGAGTCGTTTTTGATCCGATTGCTTCGGAAAGGCTGGTGTTTTCGCACCCCTGCTCGGTGCGCGCCCTGCACGAGTCCAGTATCGGTGCTCACAAGCGGCGCGGAAATGGCGGTGATGCGATGGTTGCTAGGGCGAGTTGTGACGGTAAAGGTCGTGGCTGTTGGCGTTGTTGTTGTGAAGCGGCGTTGCGGCAGGTGGTTGTTGTGTGATGGCTGTTGAGACGTGGTTGGTGGTGGTAGTTATGGCGGCTGGTCCAAAATAAAGATAGTAAAATAAAAACGGCTATCTAGAGGGGTCGCAGCCCGAATGAATGACATTTATTCCCTCTAAACAACGGGTTTGGGCCTAACTACACATATACTTACAGAGATATCTCACCTAAGGGACCTGAATGGTGGTTTGCGAATTTCGTCAACCACAACACTACCCCCTCCCCTTTTTACAGACTCGTCCCGAGTCGTCAAATTTTCGTGTGCCATCATGTGTAGTTTTCCCCTAGTACATTTTACCTACGGATCCCTGAGTGCGACATTCATGGTATTCGTGTCCCCAAAATAAATAACCTGAGGGCTGAGTAACTACCTAAACAAACTCACTCACACGGACGACTTAAATAAAATTGCCGGCGCTAAGACAGACATGCCGGGGGCGCACTCATATTTACAGTACATCTTAACCTTAACTTACAAATTTTACACTAAACCATGGCCCAGGATCAATGAACTCTGCAAAAAGAAAGCAGTTAGCAGGGAGCCAGGCTGCTCGCATGCAGTCTCTGGCTCAAACAATGCAGTTGATGGGGAACGTGGCCGGCTGCTCACTCGCAGTCCAAGGCCTTACCTTTTGAACTGAACGCAGTGAACCACAACGGTGCATGGGCTGCACAAACGCAGTCTCCGTGCCAGCTCAAGTGGCACACGCAATGAACACAACAAATGGATGGATGAATGGATGGACGCAAACACGGTGTACGGGCCGCCACTGCAGGCCCGTGTTGTAGCTGCCAACAGGGCAGTTCTCGCAGCTTGCAAACTGTTGCTTTCTGATCCTGGCGCACATGGCAATGAACAGGGGGGGGCAAAGCAAAAATTGAACGGGGCTGGTGAACAGGGGCAGTGGGCATGGCATGGCAAAGGTAGCAGGCAAACACAGCCCGCAGAAGAAGGCCGCTGCAGGCAAACACAGCCGGCAGATGAACTGGCCGGCACAGGCCTTGAAGAAAACAGCTGCAGACGATCCGGCCGGTACAGGCCTTGCAGCACAGCAGCTGCAGACGATCCAGCCGGCACAGGCCTTGCAGCAAAACAACAGCTGCCGATGAAGTGGGCCGGCCTTTGCCTTGCAGCAACGCAGCCAGCAGATGAAGCTGGCCAGCCTTTGCCGTTCAGTGGAGGTTGGTGGAGGGAGTGCGGTGGTGCTGGCCAATCGGAAGGCGGGCTCGGACCTACCCTACGGTCTCCCTCCCAACCTATCGCCTTTGCCTGTCACTGTCTATACCCACTCCCTTAATTTGTCAAACCCCAATTTAGCCCCAACTTATTTTTTTTATTTTTACTTCCCCACTATAAATCGTCCCCAAACCCCCTTTATCGTCTTTGTTCGGCTAACCTATCCTGTCACCTAGCCTACTCCCAACCCCGACGTTCCCTTCCCGGAGGGGAACAAGGGAGAGCTAGCGTCCTGTGTCGAGGCCCAACGAAGCCTCAGAATGGCCTCCCCAGACTTCAGCGATCTATAACCAAAGTGGGTCCAGCGGCCCACAACGAGAGCGAGGGGATGGATGGTGCGGAGGGGTACACTTCCTATTCTACCCTATCCATTTAACTGTTAAATTACCCCGGGGCTTTCAACAAGCGCCTCTCGCTTAAACTATTGGTTCTAACAACCCAGATTCCCGTCGCCTGTGTTGGTGTCCTCACAATTTCGGGCCTCGCCCCCAAATTTTCTTTGCGTGCCCTCACACGGTCTCATGGCTGGGACGCGTGGCCACCTTTGGCAGGCACGACCCTCTGCCGATTCTCCGACGATGGCACCCCCGGACACTACACTGCCTCCGAGCCTACCAGCTCCCTAACACCGGGGAGTGCCCCCCATGGCACCTCCCCTGAAACGCACACGTGGCAGGCTGGCTTCCCGGGCCCCTTTCCGAGGGTCACCCGTGCCCACAACACTGCCCACGCGGCTAATGGCGCCCCGGGCCCCCGCACCAAGCAGGCGCACCCGTGCCCACTACGCTATCCCGGCCCCCCATGGGCCCTTGGCCTACCACGGCCGACTAGCCTGGTGCCCGGGGTACCCACTCAGCGATACTCACCTTTCGTAGCCACGCTCCCAGCCTGTCAACAGGGCTCCTGCACCCCTCCAAATGGGTTTCGAGCCTACATTCACACCAACAACAAAACGACCTCCATTTTGTAAATTTGACTGACCCCCTAACTCACTCTACACTGACCCCGGGGTCCCTTGGGCGGGAGTCACTCCTCCCCCCAATCACTCATCGCACCATGCAGTCCCCATTCGCTCCATACACACAGACCCGCTGGCCTCACTCACTCAACAAGTACTCACCTCACAACTCACCAACTCTTCAACACACACCGCTGAACTCTGCCATCCTCCTAACAACATCCCCTAACTAACTCGTGCTCCCACGTCGTCCCTTAAACTATAGCACGTCCCATTTAACCTACGTAGCTCAGCTACGTCCCCACTACACATCCAAAGTCTGTCTCTGTCTCCAAAATAATCCCATACTCCATTTTCCCAACCTAAATCTGACTACAATCCCTCTAACTAATCCATTCCACGGGCCCCACGAGGACTTACCCCTGCCCATGGAGTCGGTCTAACTAAGCTAACCCTTCCCCCTAACTGGTTTCCATCCTGCGCCCTGGTCAAGGGGGTCTTCCACCCCTTGCCCAGGAATCCTGTGCACCCGAAAGTGAGGCTTGCTTTTTTTTTTCACATGCGCAGCACCAGTGCGGCAACTCACAGCTCGCGCACTTTGCACCTGCCTGTGACGTCATGCAGCTGCACGTGTACCTCGTCCCTCCTTGGACGGTACCATCCGGCAGGGATACCCCTCCTGCCGGATTCCAACCCCGCGTGCAGCCATGACGTCACCGTGCGCATAAAAAAAACACAAGCCCCACGTCTCGAGGGGTTCCCCACGCGAACACATGTGCTTTGCCCGTTGGAGCTTAACACACACGATCGCGTGGAGAACCCGTCCGGTCCAAATCCGAAATCCTGCCTAAACTTTGTCCGTCCGCGGGATCGGCAAATCCACCGCGTGCGTTTCCGGACCGGGACTTCACTCTCGCAAGCGAGCACGTGGGGGCCTCGTGCGTTGCACAGCACGGACCTCGTGCTCACTGCTGGGTGAACCCGGCACGGTCCCCGAAACAACGACAGCCGCTACTCGGCTTTCTTTCTTCTGTCGCCGTCGTCGTCGCCATTCCACACACGCACTCCCGCGTGTTACGACGCTAACACACCTCACCATTACATTCACCCCGGGAGACGCGGCTGCATGTTCACACATCTCCCTTACATACCGCTCTCTCACACACACGGTCTCCCTTGCACTCGGCCGTTCACTCACGCATGCCATCTCCCTCGCACACGTGGCTCCACTCACTCGCGGCCTTCCACTCACTCGTGCCATTTCCCTCACACAAACCATGCTACTCACACACGCGGGGGCACTCGCCCGCGGTGTCTCACTCACATTGGCCGTTTCACTCACACACACGGCGACACTCACACACGGTGCCTCATCCACACACGGCATGCTGGGAAGCATGCCCTTTGGCACACTTGCCACTTCACCACTCACACACGCGGTCGCTTCCACACACGGGGACGCACTCACACCTTGCACCACACACACAGGGACAACCACACTGGGGATTCGTGTCCCCACAAGGGTCTCCGGGGCCTCTATACCCCCCCAAGCTCTCCGTGCACCTGTCCACAGCACTCCTCCCCTCGACCTCGCAAAGCATGACCGAACCCACCTGGTCGTGACTCGCCTCAAGGGGGCATACTCCCTCCCCTCGTTCCTGGAGGAGGCCATCCAACTGCTCGCACCGGGTCTCTACCCAGTCCGCGAGCTCACCCCCATTATCCTCCACTACCTCCGTGTGTGTGTGTGCGTCACTTACCCCGTCTTCATCGTGTAGTCTTCCCTCTATCGTTCCCATCTCCCGTGTCTCTGCCAACTCAGTCACCTCTTCACCCTTTACCTCCCTTGTCTCAACTATTATTTCTGTCTCTTCCCTTGTTATCTCCCTCGTGCACGTCTCCGTCACCCCAATTAGTTTGTCCCTCTCGGTTACCGTCACTTTTTCCGTCACGACCCTCGCCCAACACGTCCCACGAATTATTTTTTCACCCGCCTCCACCGCGGGCCCGACAGCCGTTGCACTCCCTCCCAGCTCGTTCGCTCCCACACGTGGCGTCGCCATTTTGAGCTCCCCGGTTACTGCTTTCATGCCCGCCTGCAGGCTTCGGCCCATGTTCCGTGTCTCACCCCGCAGCTTTTTCATTTCTTCCTTCATGTTTGTTTCCATTTCGTTCATTTGCTGTGTATTCGCATCCATTTTTTCGTTCATTGCCGCCAGCATGGCGCATAGCTGGGCCATGTCGGGTGCGCTTGCGTGAGCCGTTTCGGCAAGGATCGGGGGGTTTTGGTGGAGAGTGGGAGGGGAGGTGTCATACACCGCGGCGCCGCCGCACCTATTTCGGGCTCTGCGTTCAGTTGGGCGAGTTCGTGTTCCTGCACAAGCAACATTTCCTGCTCGGGGTTTTCATCCTGGACCATGGATTCTACACATTCTACATCCATTTCTAATGCCCCCAGCTCCCGCTCGCCTTGAGACGCCATCTTATTTCTCGTAAAGGGTTAATTTAGCTCGCTCGTAATTTGGAGGGAATCGGGGGTCGCTTCTCTCACCCCGGACCGATTCCCGTGAATTTAGCTGGAGACAGGAGAGCCCGTTTTCCCGTTCTCCGATACCAGTGCCGCGAGGAGGGCGATGAGTTTATATCGCACGACCTGACACCAGTGTTGCTGATTCGCGCCCGCCAGCGTGCGA
>NC_140961.1:141119666-141132166 GCF_056783735.1 Eptatretus burgeri
CTCTGGGGAACCTGAATTGTGTTCTGTGAATTTCCACCTCCGTAACGATATATATATATATATATATATATATATATATATATATATATATATATATATATATATATATATATATATATATACATATATACATATATATATACATATCTATATACATATATATATATATATATATATATATATATATATATATATATATATATATATAAATATATATATATATATATATATATATATATATATATATATATATATATATACATATATACATACATATATATATACATACAATGCCTGGTGTTGGCGCAGTGGTTAGGGCAGCGGCTTGGGATCCAAGAGGTCCTGAGTTCAAGCCCCGTTGGGCCACTGAATTAATACACCAGGGGGTTGACTCAGCCTGTCATCCTTCCGAGGTCGGCGAAATGAGTACCAGTGTACTGGGCCGGTGTATACCCCGGTTAAAATAGGTGTACCATATCCCTGTGTCGTAAGAGGCGACCAGGGTTGCGTCAGGAAGGGCATCCGGCGTAAAACATGTGCCAAATCATGATGCGGATCATACGGATGATCCGCTGTGGCGACCCCTAACGGGAGCAGCCGAAAGAAGAAGAAGAAGACATATATATATATATATATATATATATATATATATATATATATATATATATATATATATATATATATATATATACATACATACATACATACATTAATGTATATACAAAAAGATTACAAAAAATACAACCCAAATAACAAATACCACCTGTCGCTTCACTGGTGGGAATACTAAGAGAGGGGGCAAAGAGATTGGGGGGGGGGCGGAGGGGGAGAGAGGGAGGGGGAGAATGAAGGAAGGGACAGAGAGAGGGGAGGAGGAGAGAGAGGGAAGGGGAGGGGCAAAGAGGGGCAAGAGGGAGGAAAGAGAAACAGGGAAACAGGTGGGAGCCAGCAATTAAAATCAAGGCTTACCTTGCCGTGTTTAACCCCCCGGAGATCTTTGACTGGTCGAGGGTTAAACATGACCATCACCGCCGCGCCTCAACACAAAGCGCCATTTCCTGTGTGTTTTGTATTTTACGGCGATGGCTCCGCTTCACACAGGGGCAGCAAAGGTATCAACGGCTTGAACCGTGTCCTCCTGCACCAGATAGATTGAAGTACCACACAATGACTGCAAGATCGCAGGTGCGGGAGGGAAGAATGCAGTCATTGTTGCTGTCTTTGCTTCTTGCTGTTGAGGAGTTAAGGCTGCTCTGGATGCAGCTTTCACATGTCGTTTTTTGTCAGGTTCGCTTCTTGCATATTTCCTTCTTTTGGTGGGAGCCATCTTCCTGCAAAATTAAGGAGGGAGACAGGGGGAAGGGGAAATCGAGGAAACACACACACAAACAAACACACAAACAGAGGACGGAAGTCACCAAGATACTTACGAAATCTTTAGATTTCGTAAGTATCGAGCTAGTCAGCAAACGTGTTTGGCTTTTAGGAGAGCAACTCGGGATGTTGTCCTGGGATGCCCACGAAACCCGGTCCAGCTTTTTCGATGACAACGCCATTGAACAATTCTTTGATTTTGATGTACCATCATCCTCTTTTACAGAGCAGCAGTGCTGCTAAATTGTTTTAATGGTAAGGTTATACTGGGTGGTTTGCCATTGCCTTTCCATCAGTAGTTTGGGCAGGAATTCGTAATTTGTTCAGGGTGCCGGTGATGGCGTGCCTACTCTTCACAAAGGACACCGTAGGATCTTTAACTTCTACCAACAACTAATGCCGGCAGCTGGAACGCCCAGTTTAACATCCATCCGAGGGAGGACACACACATTGATGAATCACCCTGCCTGCCTTTCAATAACCTGCCCAAAAACCCAACAAGAGATCCAATTTTCTTTCAAAATATTTGCATAACAGTTGAGAAATGGGGGGAGGTGGGGGTGTTGGGATTGAGGGGTTTTTATTGATTGATGGAGGGGAAGAGACTGATAAAATGCCACCCTCAGCCTCTGATCGCACAGATTTCGTGCAGTTATGTCTGGAAAAAAAAATCAACCTTTTTCTTCTTCATTTAGCCATGATCATTTTTCCGGACGATGGATCTTCCATTATTTGGACGTCTGGATAAAAGATCTTCTCCCGTACGAGGTATTCGCTGCACGACAGAGTTCAGTCAAGGTCCTGCCAATTAAAGTCTACTGACGTCATAGTTGATCAAAATAAAACCAAATATTGAATGAATGAGAGTGCACACACATCCTGCATACACACTTCCTCCATCTCCATGTCAACCCCACTCCTCCACAGCCAACCCACTCCCTTTTCCACCCACACCTTAGAGTTAAGCTTCGTTTAACATCCCCCTCCCCCTCCCCCTCCAAATAATGATGGAAATTGACTCCAAAATAAAACGTTTTAACAACATAGTAAATGCAAGCAAGGTACAGGATTGCAAATTGATGACGAGCTTTGCATTTCCAATAATGATGATGATCAAAATGTAATCATCTGTTTTGTGTGTGGGATAGTGCATAGACACGTGGACACACACGGAGCGGCTTCAAGAGGCTGGAACATACCTTTGGTCTGTGAGCTCTTGGGCTTCCTGATGGGTAGGCAAAGCATTTCTTGGTTCTTGCCATTTTCCATGACACAGGATGAGAGTGGTAACATCAAATCCATGTGCACTGGGGTGGAGTCATCAGGTTTCTCCTCCTGCAAAGAGAAAGAACAGTCCAATTAGCATTTTAGTAGGCCCTGTCACGATGTAATTCAACATTTTATCGCTTTAACCAAAATAAGAGAAACAATGTGTGACATTAAAACCAATCAACCAGTTTAAAAGAATTCCCACCCCACAATCCCCAATCCCCACAACACCCTTACCACCCCCCCCCCCAATAAAAAAAAGAAAAAAAAAGAATGAGAGGTCATTCTGCAGTTTATCCACTCAGTGTGGAGGAAGCAAATCAACCTCCAAGACACGAGAACAACAATTCATGACAGGTTCTTCATGATGTATTGTTCAATCTTTGTGAACGACAGATGACTACTGATGAACGAATCCTGGAAAAGAGATTTTGACCGTCTCATGAAAACATCAAAACAGAAGGGGGATGGACATGGATAAATGAGACCTGATCCCTGTACACTCCACGTCCATTAACTTCTCTCAATCTTGCATTTCCTTCTCAACCAAAAAAATGTTCCCAGATTTCCAATTCCACATCCCCAAAATAGGGGCAATACTCCGCGATGCTCACCTGGAAGGACAATGATACGGAGGAGGAAGTCAATGGGACACCGAATCAGCAAAATATACCAATGAATCAATGTCATGTCCCTGATTTTTTCAATCGCATGAAAATTTTTTTATACATCATGGGTGATGAAGGTTGTCCTCACAGTTTCATCAAAATTGTGTGCCCAGTTTCAGAGAAGAAAGCAAATCCTTCTTTTGTTTTTTGTTTGTTTTCGGGGGCAGGGGGGAGGGGAAGGGGAAACCCCACCAAAGACCTCTCAGACCCCGATTTTTTCATTTCGTGAATAAACTTTGGTACATCACGGGTGATGAAGGTTGTCGTCAAGTTTCATCAAAATTGCATGTGTCGTTTCAGAGAAGAAGTTGCAAGTGTTTATGGATGGACGGACGGACCGACTGACAGACTGATAATGTGCCATCCCATAAGCTCCCCGGAACTAGGTTCCAATTGAACTAAAATCAGCTTACGTTGCTCTAAGGACAACGGCATCAGTGCCATCTTGTCGTTGTACACTGCCTCATTGGTGGGTAACAGCTGACTGATGACGTGCAATCATTCCATCACATACATACACCATATTGTTACGAATTCGCGCCCGCCGGCGTGCGAACGACTGCGTGTAGCCAAAAGTGGCCGCCTCGCCCACCGGAATGGACAATACAGTCGTGACCCTCCCGGAACTACTGCCCGGAGCCAGTCACGGGTGGGGGTTTAACCTCACTACAACTCAGTCCGCATTCTACCCGCGCGAAATAGGGTCCGATCGCCGAATCGTCGATTTACCGAAGTACTCGCGCGAGTAGCATACCGAGGAGTTGGACCACGCCACAGGTCGACCCCGGACACGAACCGCTAAAGCGGCTCGTTCCGTGCTACAGAGATAACCGAGCGGAGTTATCGTCGACCTGATGGTTCAGATTACTTACCGGGCTTGTAAACCCACTATCAATCCCTTACGTGATGCAAGATGGAGATTCAATAAAAGAAGGAGACGAAGCAAAGCGGGAAACACTTCAACAAGCAATGCACATTTATTACCGAAACACGGAAGGCACGTATATTACAGTCAAGACAAAATGCAACAAAAGCAAATGCAATACAACCAAATAAAAGGGGCAATTATTTACAACACTGATACAGTTCTACTTGTCGGGACTCGGCGCCACATCACTCATTCCAATAAAGCAAAGGAAAGAAAGCCACCCTCACAGGCAAGGAGGAAGAAAGGTCCGTGAACCAAATATGCGTGGAACCTGGAGGAGCGGTTAGGTCCACGAGACCGAGAAGGTCTTACCCGCTTCCTCATGACGCGATGGCGGGCAAGCCGCAATGTTCGCGCCGCTGCGCCCCGACTCCTTGCCCCTGGCGTGGTCGGCGAGCCCTCTCCGGCGTTCTCCGCGCAAGCAGCTTGGTTGGCACCACGTATAGGGTGGGGGAGGAACGGGCCCCCCCGGCACTATCTCAGCACGGATGGGGGGGGGTAAATTGCTGATGCTCAGGGAGAGGGGAATGGCTGGCTGGCTTGGACCCCGCGACGAGACGAGCGACCCTTACACCGTAACCTCGATGCCGACCGCCGTATTCACTCGACTCGAACTTGAACTCTTCACTTGCCCTGACCAGCCGCCTGCAACTGAACCGCAACTCCAACCGCCACTCTTCACTTGAACTGCACGAGTCGCCTTGCGTTCGCGTCTTTATAGGCCGCCGGAGGAGTTTATATGCAAATTTCCGGATCAAAACGTGATTGGAGGCGGGGCCATGCCACCCTCTGTTCAGCCATTGGTGCGGAAAAAAGGGGGCGTGAAGCCTTTTTGATCCGAATTCCTCTCGTGAAGAATCCACGTTCAGTGCGCTTGGAGGCAGGGCCATACCGCCCGACGCTCGCCCATTGGATGGAGAAAAAGGGGGCGTGAAGCCTTCCTGATCCGGATTTCTCCCTCGGAAAGGCCGCCATTCGCGCTCGCGGCTCGATGCGTTCGGCACCAATTGCCGAACGGGCCCTGGACAGCATGACGTTTGGTGTTGACTGGTGGTGTGGTCGATGGTTATTGGAGATAGGCGAAGGTGGTGGGGCGTTTGCTGTGGTGGTTTGGTGGTTGGCGGGCGTCGTTTGGGAATGGCGGTGAAGCGGTTTGCGGGAAGGAGTTGTGAAGTTAAAGGTAGTGGCTGTTTGCGTTGTTGGCGGCTTAATGGTCGAAAATAACAATAGAGAAAGAAAAATGGCTAACTCAAAGCGTCGCATCGCGGATGAATCACACATATTCCCTCTATACAACGGGT
This sequence comes from Eptatretus burgeri, assembly GCF_056783735.1. NCBI lineage: Eukaryota > Metazoa > Chordata > Myxini > Myxiniformes > Myxinidae > Eptatretus > Eptatretus burgeri. The sequence continues at coordinate 141,125,207 of NC_140961.1, forward strand.
TTGGACTAACTTCACATGAACTTACCGATATATCTCACCTGAGGACTCTTTATGGTGCAATGCGACTTTCCACAACCGTAACAATATGTTAAGTATGAAGTGCTCAATGTTGCCCCTCCCTCTGCTCTTCAATACATTTTTTAGAAATGTTTTATTCAGATACTCTCCAAGATATATATTTCACAGATTGGGGAGCAGCAACAAGGACGGGTTAAGGGTTTATAACGAGATGAGGAGGAGGTGGTCGAGAACATCATTTCATGACAAAAAAAGAAAAAAACTCAAACAACAAAGAAAAGCCTCGACATTTACAGAGGCAAATGTTGTTTTTCTTTTATGTAAAAATGAGGAACAATTTGACCAGAGATTTGACCTCAGTCATTGAGAACTGAACTGAGAAATGGAGCTTTGACCTCAGTAACCACGTGTTCCCTGAGCCTTGGGGATACAAGCGTGTTCATAAATAATTCATCGGTCATGTGGTTTGCCAATCATATTGGAGTGAAGGAAAATATTTTTAAAATTACTTTAAATTTTAAAAATGAATCCTATCCTGGCTCCTCCGAATGACTCCATCTTTGCTTTTTGCTTGTTTGGGTTCCTTTTGGTCATTCCAATGCAGGACCTATTTTATTTGGCCTTCCATTTGATTTGGGTTAAATTTTAATTTGCTGCCAGAAGAGTTGTTTCACATCAAGTCCTCAAGACTATGTAGGGTAAGTATTCTCTGATTCCGATCTATTTTCACATGAATCAAATCCTGATGAAAAATTAATGATTTAAAATAATCCAAAAACTGCAAAAACATACCTTGTGTGAGATAAATTTATCATGTTTCGTCCACATCCACAGACATTTCACACTTGCGGTCTCCGTCTTATGGGGGACGTCTGCTGTGGGTCAAAAGACAAATGATAGCAGATATGTGAGATGGAATAAACAAATGTACTCTAATGTTGGTGTCCCCCCCCCCCACCCCACGCTGCTCTCTTCCGCCCCACCCCCTCTCTCTCTCTCTCTCTCTCTCTCTCTCTCTCTCTCTCTCTCTCTCTCTCTCTCTCTCTCTCTCTCTCGCTACTGTTCCTGTTTTTCAGTTTCATCATGATTCTGTATTCTACCTCTTCGACGAGCCTTCATATATCACACAAAAAAACAATTTGATCTTGAAAGTGCACTAAGATTGTCCTATCTATCCACTCCTTGCCTTCCTCGGTGATATGTCCACCTCCGTTAAACCTCAAAAAGAATCCGCTTCTTGCTGATGACGAACTCGAGCAGATGGTGAAGTTTCATGAAGATCAGTTTAATATTGTGACGTGTAAGCGATTGACATACAAACAATCAAACAGAATAACATACAAGACCAACCAACACACTTGAAAAATGTTCCATTTTTGCATGTAACAAACCAAAAACTAACAAACGAAAAGAGATGATGGAGAGAGGGGAAAACCACAATCACCTGGAAGAAAGGGGAGTGTTTAGGACTGGGGTCATTTGGGGTAAAAGAGATCATGAGTATGGATGGGGGATGACCTAAGTTAGTGGATGAAATAACAGTGGTCTTGAATCCCTGGAGGAAAGAATGGGACTGAACAGAATGTGGAAACTGATACCACAGGTGAGAGAAAAGAGGAACAAATGAATGGAGGTGAACAGTGAGCCTGGATTTCAGGAGTTTAACAGGAGGTGACCAGCAGACTATGTGCGCCCTGCAGAAACCTGAGACGGAGGATGAGAGTGAGCTGAGGGTGCAAGACCAAAAAGGGGGCAGTGGAATACAGAGGACCCCAACCTACCTGCAATACAAAAATATCAGGAATCACAGAGAGGTTGCAATTTCATTCAGATTTTCAGGAAAGTACTTTCTGTGTCTGATCGTTATTTTTTAATGAATAAACAAGGTATTCAGCAAACATGTTTGTCTTTTAGGAGAGCAACTTGGGATGTTGTCCTGGGATGACCAGGAAACCCGATCCAGCTTTGTTCGATGACAACGCCATTGAACATTTTTTTTTATTTTGTTGTTCCATCCTCTCTGACAGAGCAGCAGTGCTGCGAAATTGGTTTAATGGCAAGGTTATACTGGGTGGTTTGCCATTGCCTTTCCATCAGTAGTTTGGGCAGGAATTCGTAATTTGTTCAGGGTGCCGGTGATGGCGTGCCTACTCTTCACAAAGGACACCGTAGGATCTTTAACTTCTACCAACAACTAATGCCGGCAGCTGTCATGCCCAGTTTAACATGCATCCGAGGGAGGACACACACATATTGATGAATCACTCTCTCTGCCTTTCAATAATCTGCCCAAAAACCCAACAAGAGATCCAATTTTCTTTCAAAATATTTGCATTACAGTTGAGAAATGGGTGGGGGGGGTGGTGTAGGAATTGAGGGGTGGAGGGGAAGAGACTGATAAAATTCCACTCTCAGCCTCTGATCACACAGATTTCGTGCAGTTATGTCGGGAAAAATCCACCTTTTTCTTCTTCATTTAGCCATGATCATTTTTTCCAGACGATGGATCTTCCATTATTTGGATGTCTGGATAAAAGATGTTCTCCCGTACGAGGTATTCGCTGCACGACAGAGTTCGGTCAAGGTCCTGCCAATTAAAGTCTACCGACGTCATACTTGATCAAAATAAAACCAAATATTGAATGAATGAGAGTGCACACACATCCTGCAAACACACTTCCTCCATCTCCATGTCACCCCCACTCCTCCACACCAACCCACTTCCTTTTCCACCCTCACCTTTGAGTTGAGCTTTGTTTAACATTCCACCACCCATCCCCCTCCAAATAATTATGGAAATCGACTCCGAAACAAAACGTTTTAACAACAAAGAAAATGCAAGCAAGGTACAGGATTGCAAATCGATGACGAGCTTTGCATTTCCAATAATCACGATGATCAAAATGTAACCATCTGGTTTGTGTGTGGGCTAGTGCACAGACACACGAACACACACGGAGCGGCTTCAATAGGTTGAAACATACCTTTGGTCTGTGAGATTCTGGGCTTCCTGATGGGTAGGCAAAGCATTTCTTGGTTCTTGCCATTTTCCATGACACAGGATGAGAGTGGTAACATCAAATCCATGTGCACTGGGTGGAGTCATCAGGTTTCTCCTCCTGCAAAGGGAAAGAACAGTCCAATTAGCATTTTAGTAGGCCCTGACACGATGTAATTCAACATTTTATCGCTTTCATCAAAATAAGAGAAACAATGTGTGACATTAAAAACAATCAACCAGTTCAAAGAATTCCCACCCCACAACCACCCAATCTCCACAACACCCTTACCGCCCCCCTCCTTCGCTCCCCCCCCCAAAAAAACGAAAAAAAACAGTGAGAGGACATTCTAGAGTTTATCCACTCAGTGTGGAGGAAGCAAATCAACCTCCAATACATGAGAACAACAATTCATGACAGGTTCTTCATGATGTATTGTTCTTCCTTTGTGAATCACAGATGACGAATGATGAACTAATCCTGGAAAAGAGATTTTGACCCTCTCATGCAAACATCTCTACAGAAGGGGGATGGACGTGGATAAATGAGACCTGAACCCTGTACACTCCACATCCAGTAATTTATCTCAATCTTGCATTTCCTTCTCCACCTAAAAAATGGTCTCAGATTTCCAATTCCACATCACAAAAATAGGGGCAATACCCCTGTATGCTCACCTGGTAGAACAATGATACTGAGGAGGAAGTCAACGGGACACGGAATCAGCAAAATATACCAATGAATCAGTCATGGCCCTGATGTTTTTAATCGCGTGAACAAACTTTGATTCATCATGGGTGATGAAGGTTGTCCTCACAATTTTATCAAAATTGTGTGTATAGTTTCGGAGAACAAAGAAAATCCCTCTTTTGGTTTTTGTTTGTTTTCAGGGGCGGGGCGGGGGGGTGGGGGAAAAACCCACCGTAGACCTCTCAGACCCCGATTTTTTCATTTCGTGATTAAACTTTGCGACATCACGGGTGATGAAAGTTGTCGTCAAGTTTCATCAAAATTGCATGTGTCGTTTCAGAGAAGAAGTTGCAAGTGTTTATGGATGGACGGACGGACCGACTGACAGACTGATAATGTGCCATCCCATAAGCTCCCCGGAACTACGTTCCAGTTGAACTAAAACCAGGTTACATTGCTCTCAGGACAAGGGCATCAGTGTCATCTTGTCGATGTGCACTGCCTCATTGGTGGGTAACAGCTGATTGATGACGTGCAATCATTCCATCATGTCCATACACCATATGTTAAGAATGAGGAGCTCAATGTTGCCCCTCTCTCTGCTACTCCATTAATATTTTAGAAATGTTTTATTCAGATACTCTCTAAGATATATATTTCACAGATTGGGGAGCAGCAACACGGAGGGGTTGAGGGGTTTATAACGAGGAGGAGGTGGTCGAGAACATCATTTAATGACAAAAAGAAGACAAAAACACCCTCAAACAACAAAGAAAAGCCTCGACATTTACAGAGGCAAATGTTGTTTTTCTTTCATCTAAAAATGAGGAACAATTTGACCTGAGATTTGAACTTACAATTGAGATTTGACCTCAGTCACTGAAATTTGACTTCAATAACCACGTGTTCCCTGAGCCTTGGGGATACAAGGGTTGTTCATAAATAATTCATCGGTCACGTGGTTTGTCAATCATATTGGAGTGAAGGAAATTTTTTTTTTTAATTTTTTTTTAATGAATCCCATCCAGGTTCCACCTGATGACTCCATCTTTGCTTTTTGCTTGTTCGGGTTCCTTCTGATGACTCCAATGCAGGACCTATTTTATTTGGTCTTCCATTTGATTTGGATTTAATTTTTAATTTGCTGCCAGAAGAGTTGGTTCACACCAAGTCCTTCTCAAGATTGTGTGGGTTAAGTATTCCATGAATACTTTCTAGTTCCACATGTATCAACTCCTGATGAAAAATTAATGATTTAAAATAATCCAAAAATTGCAAAAACATACCTTGTGTGAGATAAAATTATCTTGTTTCTTCCGCATCCACAGACATTTCACACTTGCAGTATCCGTCTTGTAACAGTTCGCTGTGGATCAAAAGACAAATGATAGCAGATAAGTGAGATGGAATAAACAAATGAACCCTGCTGTTGGTGTCCCACCCCACCCCCACGCTGCTCTCTTCTGCCCCAACCCCCCACCCCCTCTCTCTCTCTCTCTCTCTCTCTCTCTCTCTCTCTCTCTCTCTCTCTCTCTCTCTCTCTCTCTCTCTCTCTGCTGTTCCTGTTTTTCAGTTGCATCATGATCAATTCTGTATTCTACCTCTTCCACGAGCCTTCACTCTCTCATAAAAAAAACAATTTGGTCTTGAAAGGGCACCAATATGGTCCTCTCTGTATCCACTCCTTGCCTTCCTCGGTGTTCTATCCACCTGAGAGATGATGAAAATGGGCTGGAAATTTGACGAGGTCACCAAACCAACAAATTGTTCCACCTGCTGGAATGAGACAGGAAGGTGTCCCACAAGAATGCTTCACTGGCCTGGTCGAAGCCCGCTTTCCTTGTGGAAGTTAAGAAAGATGCTGAGATCATGGTGATAAAGGGGATCCAGCACCTGGACCATTCAGGGCGTGAATAAAGCACGAGTTTCTCTTTTATTTCGTCCTTTCATGACGTTCTCTCCAGGTTAAGATGGCTGGTTTCTCATCATTTCCTAATGGTGAACCTCGTAGGCAACTCAGATTATTTGTTTCATCTGTCCAATGAACGTTGTCTGTCCCATGTATGTTTATTCATCTCCACAGTAATATGTACACCGAACAGTCTGATTTTAAACTTGTCTGAACAAATAAGTAAATTATAAACTCAATCAGGAAATCTCTTCCTTCATCGAAAATCTTGTGCAAAATAATCCAAAACATTTTACTTTCTCATGGTCCCTTACCTTGAGAACATGCCACCGGTATGAGAAACACGTACGCAGGTGATCAGTGTATTCCCCTCCAATGCGAGTTCTCGATTGATTGACCTCAATATATTTGGCAAAGTATTCCTCTGGAAAACTTGCCTGAGCTTCGCGGTCGAGGTCTGAAGTGGGAAACAGGTAACAATAAAGGAAGGGGAGGGACAGTAGATCATGGCACGGATGTTCTCTCAATATTGTTTTCAGCAAAACCTTCGTGCTTGTAAAGCACCAGTGAATGACAGAAACATAACCGTTGGGTATAGTGGAGAACTTAGAAAAGATAAATAAAAACACACCACTGGGAAAATCGTAATATGATGAGGTACCCTCACAAACATGTATTGAATTGGGCTCTGTTATTCTGTGATATAAACACTGTTATTCCTACCTTGTGATTGTTTCCTATAGTGTGTGTGTGTGTGTGTGTGTGTGTGTGTGTGTGTGTGTGTGTGTGTGTGTGTGTGTGTGTGTGTGTGTGTGTGTGTGTGTGTGTGTGTGTGTGTGTGTGTGTGTGTGTGTGTGTGTGTGTGTGTGTGCGCGTGCATGCGTGCGACACTTCATTCTAAATGGTTCCTGTGGTCAAAGAATAATAAAATTGTACCGTTGGAAAGCTAATAATCTCGTCTCCAGGAAAGCCCGTCAGAAAAGAGTCTGTTATAAAAAACCGTCCTTCCAGGAATGAAGAGGAAGAAGCAGGACATGGAACTTTCACGCAGCAGTTCCAAAGGTAGGAGGGTAAGAACCCCTGAGAATTAATCGTGATTGACACGGAAGTAGCACACAAACAACAACAACCACAGCCACGATGACACCAGCAACAGCAACAATGACTATGCATTATAAAAGATCCTTTTTCGTGTTTCAATTCATTTTACATCCTCCTTGAGATTCACAGATATACACACAATATGTTTGTGAAGTACAACATGGGACCATCTGATTAAACCCGTCAGCAAAGCGACGGGGAGGCACGCCTTATCATAATAAAAACGAGGAGAATATAAAAACA
>NC_140961.1:141137166-141209666 GCF_056783735.1 Eptatretus burgeri
TACACAACACACCACACTAAACTACACAAACACCACACAACACACCACACAAAACTACACAACACACCACACTAAACTACACAAACACGACACAACACACTCACACAAATATACACAACACACCACACTAGACTGCACAAACACCACTCAACACACACACACAAAACTACACAACACACCACACTAAACTACACAAACACCACACTAAACCACACAACACACCACACTAAACTACACAAACACCACACAACACACCACACAAAACTACACAACACACCACACTAAACTACACAAACACCACACAATACACACACACACACTCATGACTTTAAGCTAAAATATACCGTGACACACACCCACGACTTCAACCACAACATACTGTGACCTTTTCAGATTTTGCATCCGCTGCTTCATCTTCTCTGTGGTGTGTTGATTTCCACAACTTTCTGAAACATTTGTGTTTCTTTTTCTTCATTGACGTGTCGTTGTCAATTTCCACTTCAATGGAAGCATCCCCCATGTCCACCACTTGCGGTCCTTGAGGAGGTAGCGGTGGTGCTCGTGTGTGGAGCAGGTCACTCTGTGAAGAGGAACAAGCTGGAGGAATGGTGTCGATTGCCACAGCTTCGTTCTACGGGATTGGTGAGGAAGACACAAAGTACACGTGGTGAGTAAATTAATGAGGGGTGAGTGGTGGGGGTGAAAATGTTGCTATTTTTACCCTCCCCGAAGGAGAGGACATTACATTTAGGTCTGTTTGTTTGTTTATTTGTTTCTCCATTTGTTTGTTTGTTCGTTTGTCCACACAGAACTTTCGTGATTATCTCCGCAAACGCTTGTCAGATTGAGCCAAAGTTTTTAACATTGGTGCAAGTACTCATGAAGAATGTTTTAATGATAATTATGACATCATAGGTCACGTGGTGTGGTAGCCATGTAGAAAAACAGAAAACCTTTGGACCTCTATATCTCTGAAACTGCACCAAGGAACAAATTGAAACTTGTCACAAAGCAAGTTCCCCTCATTGGGAATAAGGGGGATTTTTCAAGGACATCATAGGATTCTTCATTATGACATCATAATTGCAAATGCAAAATGCTACTTCCGATCATGATGAAAAATTTTGAGGGTCATCTCAGGATAAAATGGTGCACAAAAATTATTTGATGATGTCATCGTTCACGAGATTTGGTAGCCATATTCTTTCTTTTTTATAAACCTTCAAAATCTCTGAAATGGCTGAACCAGTCATCACTTCCAATTATGGCTTTCATTAATTACGGAACACACCAGTACACAAACACACAAAAAATAGACCACACAAAACCACACAAACACCGCACAACACACCACACAACACACGACACAAACTACACAAACACCACATAAAACTACACAAACACCACACAACACACCACACAAACACACACAACACACACACTAAACTACACAAACACCACACAACACACCACACAAAGGTACACAAACAACACACCACAAAAACGACACAAACACGACACAACACACCACACTAAACAACAAAACACAGCACACAAAACAACACAACACACCACACAAAACTACACAAACACCACACAACACACCACACGAAACTACACAAACACCACATTAAACAAGTTCTGGTGAGGGTGTGCAATCTCTGATTGCTCGTGTTCTTGTTGTGTATGTAATATGTAGACGTCACCCCAAAGATTCACGATGTCCAGGTCAGGTGGTGTGATTTGATCTGAGTGTTCGTTCGACTGTGTCCAACCAAATCGGATACAACCATGAATAAATTAAATAAATGTGAAGGTAAAAGATTGTAAAGTTTGTAAACGAACCCATCCGACATTCGGTGGTTAACATTCACTGTTCTTCCGATGAAGTGAACTTATTACCATTCACTGTTGGTAAAGAGAATAAAATGTAAACATCTGATGTCATGGATCAGTGTTGGACCCTCTTTTATGGACTCATTGATGAATCTTTTAACATTCCCATCGTATTGTTACCTTCACTGTTACTGTAACTCTCATTATGAATAAACCAATTATTACCTCACGATTCTCCTCTTCATCTCTCCCTCTTCTCTTTCTCCTCCTCTTCACACAGCTCCACATTGTGCTTCCCGGGAAGTTTATAACAATATCCCCCTTCTGCCACGCAGCGGATAAAAACGATGAAAAACCCAACAAGTCCTTCCTTGTGGAGAGGCAGCACCTTCAATGAAGGTCGACGTTCAAGGTCACAACAAAATGGAACCTCTCGGACGGTCTGCCGACTCGATGTGACCATGAAGCATTGTGATGTCACAATTACCGGAAGGGGCGGGGCTTCATCTCCATGGTTACTCTTAACAACAATGACGTGTCGAGAAACGAACAAAGCCCAAAATAATTATCCTTTATAATTAGTGAATTACCTTTTATAATTACCTTAGAACCCTTTAGGATCTCGAGAATTGCACTTTAGAACCTTAAAAAAAAAACATTCAGAATGAAGCAAGGTGGGGTGGAGGGATTGTTCTTCTTCATATTTACAGACGGATGGATGGAAGGAGAAACACAAATATTAAAACATCTTCACCGTTAAACATTTTCTCCTCGGACCACACGGGATGGCTCGTTATCTCGACCTCATTACCCCGCGCAGGCGAATCGAGAAACGTGGATTACCATTTGGTTCATGTCCTTCCGTCTTATGAGTTGATGATCGAGGAACAACGTATTTAATTGGAATATTATATTATGAACACGAATCGGAACATGAACAAGAAATTTTTCAGGTTTAGTGTCGAACCCCGACATCCGATCTTCATGAAAATTTTGAGGGTCATCTCGGGAAAAAATGGAGCACAAAAATTATTTGATGATGTCATCGGTCACGTGATTTGGGAGCCATATTGTTAAAAAAAAAACAAAAAAAAACATTCAAAATCTCTGAAATGGCTGAACCAGTCATCACTGCCAGAATTTATGAAATGGCAGTTCCAATTATGTCTCTCATAAATGACAAAAAAACCAGGACACAAACACACACAAAATACACCACACAAAACCACACAAACACACACAAAATACACCACACAGAACCACACAAACACACAAAATACACTACACAAAACCACACAAACACACAAAATACACCACACAAAACCACACAAACACACAAAATACACCACACAAAATCACACAAACACACACAAAATACACCACACAAAACCACACAAACACACACAAAATACACCACACAGAACCACACAAACACACACAAAATACACCACACAAAACCACACAAACACACACAAAATACACCACACAGAACCACACAAACACACACAAAATACACCACACAGAACCCCACAAACACACGCAAAATACACCACACAAAACCACACAAACACACAAAATACACCACACAAAATCACACAAACACACACAAAATACACCACACAAAACCACACAAACACACACAAAATACACCACACAGAACCACACAAACACACACAAAATACACCACAATAAACGACACAAACACACAAAATACACCACACAAAACTACACAACACCACACAACACACTACACTAAACTACACAAACACCACACAACACACCACACTAAACTACACAACACACCACACTAAACCACACAAAACTACACAACACCAGATAAAACACCACACAAAACTACACAACACCACACAACACACTACACTAAACTACACAAACACCACACAACACACCACACTAAACTACACAACACACCACACTAAACCACACAAAACTACACAACACCAGATAAAACACCACACAAAACTACACAACACCACACAACACACTACACTAAACTACACAAACACCACACAACACACCACACTAAACTACACAACACACCACACTAAACCACACAAAACTACACAACACCAGATAAAACACCACACAAAACTACACAAACACCACACAAAACTACACACACACACTACACAAACACCACACTAAACTACAATAACACCACACAACACACCACACTAAGCAACACAAACACCACAGAACACACCACACAACACACCACACAACACACCACAAAACTACACAAACACCACACAACACACCACAAAACTACACAAACACCACAAAACTACACAAACACCACACAACACACCACACTTAACGACACAAACACCACACAACACACCACAAAACTACACAAACACCACACAACACACCACACTTAACGACACAAACACCACACAACACACAAAACCACACAACACCCCACACAAAACAACAAAACACACCACACAAAACTACACAAACACCACAGAACACACCACACAAAACTACACGAACACCACACAACACTCCACACTTAACGACACGAACACCACACAACACACAAAACCACACAACACCCCACATAAAACAACAAAACACACCACACAAAACTACACAAACACCACATAAAACTACACAACACACCACATTAAACAACAAAACACACCACACAAAACACCACAAACACCACATTAAACAAGTTCTGGTGAGGGCGTGCAATCTCTGATGACTCGTTTTCTTGTTGTGTATGTAATATGTAGACGTCACCCCAAAGATTCACGTCAGGATGTCCAGGTCAGGTGGTGTGATTTGATCTGAGTGTTCGTTCGACTGTGTCCAACCAAATGGGATACAACCATGAATAAATTAAATAAATGTGAAGGTAAAGATTGTAAATTTGTAAACGAACCCATCCGACATTCGATGGTTAACATTCACTGTTCTTCCGATGAAGTGAACTGATTACCATTCACTGTTGGTAAAGAGAATAAAATGTAAACATCTGATGTCATGGATCAGTGTTGGACCCTCTTTTATGGACTCATTGATGAATCTTTTAACATTCCCATCGTATTGTTACCTTCACTGTTCCTGTAACTCTCATTATGAATGAACCAATTATTACCTCACGATTCTCCTCTTCATCTCTCCCTTTTCTCTTTCTCCTCCTCTTCACACAGCTCCACATTGTGCTTCCCGGGAAGTTTATAACAATATCCCCCTTCCGCCACGTGGTCGGGGATAAAAACGATGAAAAATCCAACAAGTCCTTCCTTGTGGAGAGGCAGCACCTTCAATGAAGGTCGACGTTCAAGGTCACAACAAAATGGACCCTCTCGGACGGTCTGCCGACTCGATGTGACCATGAAGCATTGTGATGTCACAATAACCGGAAGGGGGCGGGGCTTCATCTCCATGGTTACCCTCAACAACAACGACGTGTCGAGAAAGGAACAAAACCCAAAAGAATTATCCTTTATAATAAGTGAATTACCTTTTATAATTACCTTAGAACCCTTTAGGATCTCGAGAATTACACTTTAGAACCTTAAAAAAAACCTTAAGAATGAAACAAGGTGGGGTGGAGGGATTCTTCTTCTTCACATATTTACAGACGGATGGACGGAAGGAGAAACCCAAATATTAAAACATCTTCACCTTTAAACATTTTCAACTCGGACCACACGGGATGGCTCGTTATCTCGACCTCATTACCCTGCGCAGGCGAAGCGAAAAACGTGGATTACCATTTGGTTCATGTCCTTCCGTCTTATGAGTTGATAATCGAGGAACAACGAGTCCGGGAGCCCACTGAGGTTTCATCATAATTTTTGGTGCAAAAGGTTTGGGGTGCGGGATGTGTCCATGGGACCTGTGGGAGTCTGGGAAGGCGATTCTTAAGTGTCGCGTTTGGTGCGTTTGCTTGTCAGCACCACCTGGATGAGCAGAAAAATCACTTTTAATCATAATTTCGAGTGCAAGCGCAATTCAAGCATGGATCGACAGATAATTACGTCCTGATTATAAATCAGCTACTTCAGAACAAAATCCATGGTGCATATCCAATTAAGAACACCATTAATTAGCGTCAATTGGCACTTTTAATCATAATTTTCAGTACAAGGTAAAAACTAGTGCCAAAGTGTGGAGCACAGTGCCGCTAAACACAATCAAGTGCTTAAGAACGATTCTTATAGTGCGTTCCATTCTTAAGAACGGGTCAAAGGTCATCGTGGGGTTACCACATGACGTATGAGAGAGTTTAATCATAATTTCGAGTGCAAGCGCAATTCAAGCATGGATCGACAGATAATTACGTACTGATTATAAATCAGCTACTTCAGAACAAAATCCATGGTGCATATCCAATTAAGAACACCATTAATTAGCGTCAATTGGCACTTTTAATCATAATTTTCAGTACAAGGTAAAAACTAGTGCCAAAGTGTGGAGCACAGTGCCGCTAAACACAATCAAGTGCTTAAGAACGATTCTTATGGTGCGTTCCATTCTTAAGAACGGGTCAAAGGTCATCGTGGGGTTACCACATGACGTATGAGAGAGTTTAATCATAATTTCGAGTGCAAGCGCAATTCAAGCATGGATCGACAGATAATTACGTACTGATTATAAATCAGCTGCTTCAGAACAAAATCCATGGTGCATATCCAATTAAGAACACCATTAATTAGCGTCAATTGGCACTTTTAATCATAATTTTCAGTGCAAGGTTAAAACAAGTGCCAAAGTGTAGCGCACATTCCCGCTAAACACAATCAAGTGCTTCAGAACGATTCTTTGGTGCGTTCCGTGCTTAAGAACGGGTCAAAGGTCACCGGGTCGATGTGCGCCTCCCTGTGTGAACGATGCTTCGGGAAATTTCAGCACACGCATGAATGGGTTCTGGTGTTTTCTTGGAAGTCATGCATGACAATGAACATGTGTCTGTCAGCACGCTGTGTTCTACGTAGGTACCTAGGCTGCCATTGCTGTGCTGCCTTTCGATGACGTATAACGCTATTGCTAGCGCAGGCCAGAAAGGGACCACACGTCGTGCCGGCCGGGTATGCATCATCATGTCCAACAAAAAGGATGGTAAGTTTTCTGTATTTCTCGCCAAAAATCATTTTTGGGCGATAGCTGGAGATATCTACTATGCTAGTCCTCGTCAAATCTGGACAGGGGGTCTGGAGGGGGTTGGGGTCAAAATAACCTGGACATAGAGCAGGCAAGGGGGTTGGGGTCAAAATAACCCAGAAGTAGAGCAGGCGCTTTTATGAACGGCACATCTGTTTTATCCCCATACAGCCATGTCACAGAGCTGATCTCAATCCTTGTCTCTGTGAACTTCTATTGATGAATTATCCATGTTTCATTGATTTTCATGTTAGGATGCCACGGCATCCAGGATACTGGTAATGAGTCGGCCCTTACGCCCCACCATATGGCCGATACGTCACGCGAGTCGGCCGTTACGCCCGACATCCAGAATGAGACGCCACGTGGTAAGCAGATGACACTTTACACACAATCTCAGTTACATATTCTGGATCCTCGATGAAAATCGACTCATGTGAACTCGTGTATACTTCGTTGATAACTTCCACACAATTCCTTCGACTACCCATAATGATGCGGCCTTCAACTGTCAATGTTCATCTGTCTCTCACACTACCTTTTGTCACTGTTAATATAATTGTTGAGCTGACATTAGTGAGAAGTCACGCTTTTTGTTGCAGACACATCAGACACGAATGCTGCAAAACGCTGCATCCTGCACATCGATCAGAAAGGCAAGGCATCAAGTGAGGGCATACTGTCGTTCAACGCTGATCCGTGGGCCATCGAACAGAGAACATCCATTATCCGTGGAGAAAAGAAGAACTTTTCCACATCTCGGTATTGTAATCTAATCAAATCACTACCAAGTGAACCCACAGAAACTGATGGTTGCCACAGTCGATGTTACAAGAACTTCACTGCAGTTCCTCAGAGGACTGTGGTGATGCCACTCGCCAATCTGGCCCCCAAACCTCTTTTGCGGTCTGCTGTGGAACCTCCTTTGCCAATGGCGTCTACATCAGGAATATTTCCGAAAGAGTGTGTATTGTGCAACAAAGAGCGTAAGAATAGAAAGGGTCAGATTGAGGTAACCGGTGCGTGTCTCACCAAACACGCCGAATCTAAAATCAAGGAAGCTGCACAGATATTAGGAGATGAACAGCAAGGAGTTAAATTCTCCGATGTAGACTTCGTAGCAAAGGAGGTTCGTTACCATCATAGATGTAGGAAGGATTTCTTGGCTGCGGCGTCCAAGGCAGCTTTGAAGAGTGAACGTAATGAACGTAATCACATGGGTATTGATACTATTAGTTCCTACATTGAGCAGTCCGTAATCCCAAAAAAACGACCAGAATTGCTGACGTCTATATATGCTCGGTACGTGGATATGTGTGTTGACTTCGATGAGAAGCCACTACAGACCGTGCAATACCTGATGAAGGTGATCATAAAGAAATTCGGTGAACGTTTAAAGGCGCAGTGCCCAACAGGTAAGAAGTCCGGCATAATTTTGTACAGCACTGACATGGCCGATGATGCTGTCCGTGTCGTATACGACTTCGCGGCCACACCAGAAGGTATGGTCACAAAAGCAGCATTAATCCTTCGGCAGCTCATCAAGAATGTGCCAAACACAGAGTTTCCAGATTCTCCGACGTTGAATGATCTATACTCGTGTGCAGCAATTCCACCCGAATTACTGTCAACATTCTTCAGCGTACTATATGGTGGACCAAATCCAGATCGTCACACGGAGAGAGTTAGACGATGCTCCGAGTCAAGAAGTCAAGATGCGCTGTTTGTGGTGGGAAGACGAAACGTGAAGCCGAAAAAGCACGTCGCTCTTGGTATCGCTGTGAAGTCAATGACAGGGAGAAAACAGCTCGTAACGATGCTCAATAGATTTGGGCACTGCCTGAACTACTCAGCTGTGGAAGAACTAGAAACAGCTGTGGGATACGCCATCCATGAAAAAGAACAGACATGTCCCGACGGCACCGTCCCGAACCTGCCTATGGGAGTAGCGTTTGATAACTTTGATGAACTGTCAAACACGTTGTGTGGGGCAGACACCTTACATGACACGATGGGAATATTGTACCAGGTTGAAGGCAGCGCATCATGTAATGCAACACCTGATAAGCCGCGGTGCGCAACACAGCCATCTTCACAACCGTCATCACGACAGCGCAAATCACGAAAGAGAAAACTAGACGTCAGCCAGGTGTCACTTGAGCCATACCGGAAGACACCGAAGATGTCGGTCTTCAGCGACAATGTCGCGGATACATGGAATCAGCAAGACGTAAGCAGGAAAGGACGGAAGTTGGATTTTCTTTGGCTCATGCATCACGCGCTGCAAATCGAGAATATTCCAATGTGGGTTGGTTTCAACTCCAAGTTCTACGTCGATAACCTTCCAAAACAGGTGGTACTATACATGGGGAATATCCAGGTGCTGATCACTGCCCTGGCAGTTATACGGAAGACTATGAAAAGAGCTCAGAAATGCGCCCACGAATGCAATCAGAAATACGCCATCCTCACGTACGACCTGAATGCAGCCAAACTGGCTCTTCAGACACAGGTAACGGAAAGTCCCCAGTACGACGACATATTTATTATGACGGGTGCTTTCCACATTGAGATGGCATTTTTCAAGGCAATTGGCAAGCTCATTGCAGAATCCGGTGGACCGAAGATGCTGACAGAATGTGGTGTACTTGCACCAGGATCGTTGAGAGGATTCTTAGACGGAAAACACTTCAATAGGTGCAAGCGCCAACATCCGATCCTTGCCCTCACGTTCGAAATGCAACACTTCAATGCATTCCTGGCAACATTCGAGTCCAAAGATGAGATCAGGGACATGTTTCAAGAATTTGAGTTCACCCCAGGAACGAATATATCCCAGGAAATTGAATTGTCCAATCTGTTCAAAGACTGTGCGGAGTCATATGGCCGCTTCACTGAACAGACATGACTGGGAGCGCATGGTGCCACCACGCAGTTCTGGCTGATGTATGTCGCATACATACAGGCTTACCATAACCTCGAACGCACAATCAGGAGTAACGACATCGATCTGTTCACATACACACTCATGGAAGTCATCGCTCATCGTAACAAATCATGTCAATTACTCCCGTTGGCTCTCCAAATTCCAACTGGACCTGCTCAACATTGATGAGACGCATCCCGGGCTTCGTGTCATCTTGAAGGCAGGCGCCTTCACTGTGAGAAGGACTGACCATCCATTCAGTCGATGTCCGGTGGACCTAACCCTCGAACAGACTGTTAACACCGACGCTGCATCACGGATGACGGGGTTATCATCCGCCACCAACAACTTCAGTGCCAGGTTGCGGTGGATGATAACGAAGTCGGCCCGGGCTGCATCTCTCGCCACAGTTCGGGAAATGTTTGGAATTACAGTTCACGAAGACGCAACAGCCGAGTTGAAACCTGCACACATGAAACGAGATTGTGGCGACCGACGTAAGGTCATGCAACAGATCACAGATACGTGCAATCCGTTCGAACCTTCCACCGCCAGTACCTCGCCAACACTGTACAACATTTACACTGGGAAAGCTGCTGACGACGCCGTGCGAGAGTGCTTACTCAGTGTTCCTCGCCGAGGCCAACAACTACACACGGAGTTTGTCGAGGCATGCCAGAGTGACCCCAAGTGATTTGAACAACCAATCAAGAGGGTGAAAGTCAGCTCATTCAAAGAGGCATGCGCGAAGAACAAGCGGGCTTCCGACAAGAAGATCGCTGCCCTGAAATGCACACGAAACCTCACTGGTCGTCTGGCTGTGGTCGCATCGAGAAAGAAAATGGACCTCAAACATGTCTTCTCCTACCCGCTAACACCTGTCCCACTATCACTTTGTGAAGGCGATGGTACAATAGTGAAAACATCCAAATGTATGCTGTTGCAGAGTCTGGAATCGAGAGTTGACAAGTCCTCACCTGAAAGTGTAAGTGCAGCTGTAGTAGATGGGAACTATCTACTTCACACCCTCCCACCGAACTTGCCAGCCACATATGGGGGACTCGCTGCTTCGATCCTCACTCAAGCAGTTTCACTCTCCCCACAATGTGTCGACCTCGTCTTTGACGCATACACAACACCTTCCATCAAGTGCCGTGAACGGTGTCGCAGAGGTGCGACAAACAGAGAATACATCATTACAGGAGCGGATCAACGGCGTCCAAACATGAATGAAGCGCTTCAGTCGATATCCTTCAAGCAGCAGCTTCTGTCGTTCCGAGCCACTGAATGGCGAAACCCCCAGTACGCACGTATCATCGGCAACCGCGATATCTACCTTGGCCATCAGCAGGAATGTTTCCGCTTCTTTGTGAGAGACAGAGAAGTCAATAGGGAACTGGACAATGAATTGGCTGCCAACCACGACGAGGCGGACACGCGTATTGCCCTGCATGTCAAATCGATCGACACCGACGGAGCCAATCACATTGTCATCCGGGCATCAGATACGGACGTTGCCATCATTCTCCTCTTCCACAGCGAGAAGTTCGGAGCAAGGATCTGGATGGACACAGGAACCGGGAACAAACGTCGGTATGTAGCGATCACTGCCATAGATGCCTCTCTGCGACGGGACATGTGTGCTGCACTCCCTGGCCTGCATGCCTTCACGGGTCGCGACTTTACATCCGCATTCGTGAGGAAAGGTAAAGCGAGGCCACTGGCAATACTTGAGAAGAATCAGGAGTACCAGGGGGTGTTTCGTCAACTCGCCGAATGTCCATGTGTGAGCACATCTACATGTAAAACGCTGCAAGACTTCACATGCGAGCTCTATGGTGCCAGGAAGAGGGTGGCCCTCGACGACTTCCGCTACCAAAAGTTCGAGAAGGCCTTCGGGCCAAAGGCAAACTCCGTGAATCCGCTCCACAAGCTGGCTGGCATAGATGGGAGCAGCCTTCCCCCATGCGAATCTGAGATCAAAATGCATACACAGGGCGGCATTCGTAGCAAGGATGTGGGGCAGAGCCACAAATGCTCGAATCCAGATTCACCTGACAGCCGAGGATGGTTGGGCAGTGGCATGCGATGGGCAATCCTACGATGTCGTGTGGTTTGAAGGGCCACAGATGCCGGACGCGTTGGTGGCCGATGTGGACGTCGAGAGCGACGACGAGACGGATGATCTGGTGCAATCGTCAGAAGACGAGATGATGTTCGATGACAAACATGACATGATGTAATAAACAGGACAAACACGACATGACATAATAAACATGACGAACACGACATGACGTAATAAACATGATGAACACGACATGACGTAATAAACATGACGAACACGACATGACGTACTAAACATGACGAACACGATATGACGTACTAAAACCTGACGAACACGATATGACGTAATTTGGGCCACACCTGAGGTTTGGTTAGATGACCTTGTAGATTGCTGGGGTTAGGAGTTAGGAGGAAACGAATTTGTCGAGTTTAAATTGTTGCTCAGTTAATAAAAATATGATCTGATATGCTCTGTGTTTTGTTAATGTCTCGCCTGCTGTAGAATCCCCGCCCCAGGAAATTCACTGACCGATCGACCACAAAGACGTCTGGAGGAAAAAACCCCAAGGTAACTGACAAGCAACGATTTCAAACACTAGAACGTCAATGCTTGTAACTCACACACGAGCTCTTTGACCCGTTCTGAAGCACGGAACGCACCATAAGAATCGTTCTTAAGTACTTGATTGTGTTTAGTGGCACTGTGCTCTACACTTTGGCACTTGTTTTAACCTTGCACTGAAAATTATGATTAAAAGTGCCAATTGACGCTAATTAATGGTGTTCTTAATTGGATATGCACCAAGGATTTTGTTCTTAAGTTGCTGATTTATAATCAGTACGTAATTATCTGTCAATCCATGCTTGAATTGCGCTTGCAATCAAAATTATGATTAAAAGTGATTTTTCTACTCATCCAGGTGGTGCTGACAACCAAACGCACCATATGCGACACTTAAGAATCGCCTTTCGAGACTCCCACAGGTCCCATGGGCACATCCCGCACCCCAAACCTTTTGCACCAAAATTATGATTAAACCTCAGTGGGCTACCGGACAAAACGTAATTAAATGTAATACTATATTATGATCACGAATCGGAACATGAACAAGAACTTTTTAAAGTTAAGTGTCGAACCCGACATCCGATCATGATGAAAATTTTAAGGGTCTTCTCGGGATAGAATGGTGCACAAAATTTATTTTATGATGTGATCGGTCACGTGATTTGGCAGCCATATTGTTAAAAACAAATACAAAAACAAAAACCTTCAAAATCTCTGAAATGGCTGAACCAGTCATCACTGCCAGAATTTATGAAATGGCACTTCATTGAAGTTCATCATGAATTGAAGGACGTGACGCGTGATCACATGTCGCGCGGCTCACGCAAGGGATAGATAAAGCCGAGATTCCGCGCGGTCGGGGGGGGGGGGGGGATTGTCCCTGGGGCATTGTCATTTACGGCGGCGGTCGGTCCACTTGGTGCTCGTTGAATGGTAAGAATTGAGAGTATACCCGAATCCGTGCTAATTGCTGATTTATTTTGCGGTGATCTACTGCACGTGTATACATTGCTACATTTGTACTCCTTGCTGCACCTGTATCCCCTGATGTGCCCGTAGAAGCGGCTTCAATCAAGTGGAATAAAGCCTACACTCTGAAGGTTTTTCCCTCGCTTTCATTTCAAATTCTGTCTCTCATTAATTCCGTAACAAACCAGGACACAAACACACAAAATACACCACACAAAACTACACAAACACCACACAACACACCACAAAACTACATAAACAGCACACAAAACTACACAACCACCACATAACACACCACACTGAACTACACAAAACCACACAATATTACACAAACACCACAAAACACACCACACTAAACTACACAAACACCACGCAACACACCACACTAAACTACACAAACACCACACAAAACTACACAAACACTACACAACACACCACACAAAACCACACACAACACACCACACTAAACTACACAAACACCACACAAACAACACAATGATAACAGAACACACCACACAAAACCACACAAACACCACACAACCACACAAACACCACACAACACACCACTCAAAACCACACAAACACCACACAACACACCACACTAAACTACACAAACCCCACACAAAACAACACAAACACCACACTAAACTACACAAACACAACACACCACACTAAACCACAGAAACACCACACAAAATGACACAAACACCAGACAAAACCACACAAAACTACACAAACACGACACAACACACCACACTAAACGACACAAACACCACAAATCACACCACACAAAATTACACAAACAGCACACAACACACCACAAAACACCACACACACATCACAAAACACACCACACAAAACAACACAAACACCACACAAAAACCACAAAACACCCCACACAAAACAACACAAACAACACACAAAAGCGACGAAACACCCCACACAAAACCACTCAAACACCACACTACACAAACACCACAGAACACACCACACTAAACCACACAAACACCACACAAAACTACACAAACACCACACAAAACTACACAAACACCACACAAAACTACACAAACACCACACAACACACCACAAAACACCACACACCACACAAAGCTGCACAAACATCACAAAACACACCACACAAAACCACACAAACACCACATAAAACAACACAAACACCACACAAAAACCACAAAACCCCCCACACAAAACCACACAAACACCACCTAAACTACACAAACACAACACACCACACTAAACCACACAAAACGACACAAAACTTACTGTTACTGTAACTCTCAATATGAATAAACCAATTATTACCTCACGATTCTCCTCTTCATCTCTCCCTTTTCTCTTTCTCCTCCTCTTCACACAGCTCCACATTGTGCTTCCCGGGAAGTTAATAAAAACGATAAAAAAAACCCAACAAGTTCTTCCTTGTGGAGAGGGAGCACCTTCAATGAAGATCGAGTTAAAGGTCACAACAAAATGGAGCCTCTCGGACGGTCTGCCGACTCGATGTGATCACCAAGCATTGTGATGTCACAATTACCGGAAGGGGCGGGGCTTCATCTCCATGGTTACTCTTAACAACAACGACGTGTCGAGAGACGAACAAAACCCAAAAGAATTATCCTTTATAATTAGTGAATTACCATTTATAATTACCTTAGAACCCTTTGGGATCTCGAGAATTACACTTTAGAACCTTAAAAAAACCTTCAGAATGAAACAAGGTGGGGTGGAGGGATTCTTCTTCTTCATATTTACAGACGGATGGACGGAAGGAGAATCACAAATATTAAAACATCTTCACCGTAAAACATTTTCTACTCGGACCACACGGGATGGCTCGTTATCTCGACCTCATTACCCCACGCAGGCGAAGCGAGAAACGTGGTTTACCATTTGGTTCATGTACTTCCGTCTTATGAGTTGATGATCCAGGAACAACGTATTTAAATGGAATATTATAATATGAACACGAATCGGAACACGAACAAGAAATTTTTCAGGACTCCACTCCAATTTAAATAAAGGTTAAGTGGGGCGGTGTATAAATAAGGGGGCTGTTTGGAACTGCTGCCTGATCACTTCAATTTCACAAAACTTCTGGATTTTTTTTTTATAACGATCGTTAAATTCATTATTTATTAAAATTGAAGGGAAATTGAAGCAACACTGTGTGGGTTATCCTGATGTATGAACTTTGTTGTCTAACTCGGTGGTTGTGGTTGTGGTTTTGGTTTTAGGGTTTGGGTTTGGGTTTGGGTTTGGGTTTGGGTTTGTTTTTGTTTTTGTTTTTGGGCATCGTGATGAACCTGAACGTTCCTTTCCATCCCTGGTGTGGGTAGTGAGAGCTGGTATGATGCCCTACAGGGATGCACACTCATCTCCAAACTGTGTCGCCTGGGTATGAACCCCGACCCTGGTTTTAACTGTCATCCCGGTGATTCACAACCACGTGATTCATCGATGTGTGCACCATCCCTCGGATGGACGTTAAAGTGGACGTCGCATCTGCTGGAATCGCCCCCTCTCCCCTCCAACCTCACTCTCCCTCCCCTCCCCCCAATCTCCCTCTCACTCTTCCCTCCCCCCAATCTCCCTCTCCCCTCCCCCCAACATCACTCAACCCCTCCCCCAACCTCACACTCCCATCCCCCAAACCTCACTCTTCCCTCCCCCAACCTCAATCTCTCTTCTCCCTAACCCCACTCTTCCCTCCCCCAATCTCCCTCTCACTCTCCTCTCCCCCCAAGCTCACTCAACCCCTCCCCCAACCTCACACTCCCCTCCCCCAACCTCACTCTCTCCTCCCCCATCTCACTCTCCCCCTCCCCTCAACCTCACTCTCCCTCCACTCTACCCCAACCCCTCTCCCTTCCCTTCCCACAACCTCACTCTCCCCTCCCCCTACAGCACACTCCCCTCCCCCTCCCCCAACCTCACTCTCCCTCCCTTCCCCTCCTCCAACCTCACTCTACCCTCCCCTCAACCTCACTTCTCCTCCTCCCAACCACAATATTTCCGAGCAAAGCCACATCCTCAAGCTGGCCTCCAAAGCCAAACTGGGCATCCATCATGCAAAGTCTTTCCTCGGCACACCTGAGCTTCTAACCACATACAAAGATTTCATCTGCAGCCTCATAGAGTACTGCTCTCTCCTCTGGGGTGGAGCTCCTGCCTCGTACTGAGCAAAACTTCATGCTCTGGAAACCAAAGCTTTTTGGATCAATGGTACCTCCCGCCATGAAGCCGAGTCTTTGGATCTCTCACTCTCTCACCGCAGGCAGGTCGGTGGTCTTTCCGTCTTCTCTCCAGCCTTGCCCCCACTACTGTCTGTCCTCTGTCCCCCCTCCCCCCCGAACAGTCCACAGGGCATTCAAGGTCTGCCAAAAAGGGTAACTACCAAAATCAAGAATCACTGCTCACCTCCACTCTTTCATTCATCTTTTTAACCGCCTCTGGAACAAACTCCCACACTCTCTTCAATCCCACTCCTCTCTCCTGTTCTTCAAAACAGCTGTTTATCACAATCTCACATCTTTCCCCGTCCAAAATATTGATCTTTTCTGACCCTCTTTCATCCACGCCAAACCTACCTCCTCCAAATTCCATGGATTATTCATCTTGTTTCTTCCACGTTCCCCACCCCATTCCCTCTCCCTTCTACAGATCTCCCATTGTCTCCGCCCCCCGTCATTTTGTGCTTTTTGATCTCCAGAATCATAAGTTTTAAAAGTTCATTCCAAGCCACATCAGCACAGGAGCTGAAAAATTAATCCACGTGTGAGATTTTCATCCTGTGAACCTGTATACTGAAGCTTGGCAGTTCTCTAAATGGAACATCAAACTCACCATCCTGGGGTGTTACTGTCTCAGGGTACACAAGCTGTCGAAGACAGCCCGTGTGGCATGCTTGCTCTGCACCAGCTGGCTGCAGATCTCATGGAAGCGTTGCTGCTGCTGCTCATGAAGACTGAGGGAGCCAAGTAGGAAGATCACGGAAAAATCAATGACAAAGAAAAAACTCGCAAGAGGGTGGAGGGAACGAGGGGTTGGAAATGAAGAACCCTGCAAGTTACAGAATGTCAGGAAACCCATGATGTGTCACTCACTACATCTCAGGACCAAAGAACCGCTAAGTGACAATGGGCACCATGTGGTCAGCCAAGCACACGAACATGACTAAAGTTGATCAGCCAGTCAGTATTGCGGGGTCAAGCCAATACACCAACCTGGAATCAAACGGAAATGACGTCATTTAAAAGTTGGTTCAATCACAGTTTGCAGCCAGTTCCCCAAAAATACACTGCCAACACCACCACTATTGATCGTTTTTGTAAAATGTGGGGAAAGAACCAGGGGAGGGGGGAGGATGGGGGTGTGTGGCGGTGGGAGGGCTAAAATGTTGAAGGATAATGTACATTTCATGAATTTGCAAGCAACTTAACCACACCGAATTTGCAAGGACATTAAGTAACCCACTGTGTCCAACACAAAGAGTAAGTGAGCTATCTCCAGCATCATGAGCAAATTAGAAATTCCCACGCCAATATACAGGGTGCATTGCCATCGCAGCACAGCTGTACCCTCAGCAAATTATATCTGTGGCCTTGTGCTGCATACGGAACAAGAATATTGTTGTGGACCCGGGGTTGGGGGCGAGAAGACCACGAGGGATGAAGCTACCTCGGGTTCCCACCGACACTTTGGAATCGTAGGTCGTCGCACATGAATAACTTCGTAACGCGGCGGCTCGCGAATCAACCGTCAACGCCAATAACTCGACCACGTGACTTTGGGTCCTCTGTCTAATAAATACCGTTTACCTAATGGTCACGTGATCTACTTACGAGGGGACACACCATCGGTACGCCTTGTTCAAACCGGATCACCTCACCGGATCAGATGCAGCCGAGCATAACTAACTGGCCAAGGACGTTCCGACTAGAAAAACAAATCGTTGGGGGATAACGTCCCGGCTCGGCTCGGATAAGAGCCATGCTGGACCAATGATGGAAAAGATGAGAATGAGCTGGGAACATTTCTGTATGAAACATTGATTTACAATTGAGCAAGGAAAGGTTTGTGGCACAGTAAATGGGTATACTATTATGTACAGAAGGGATAGCAAGGAATTTGTAGGGTGTGACAAAAGGCAAGCAATCTTACAAAAGCAGGCACAGAGCAGACTTATCCCGTTAGAACTTCGACAATCACAATCTTAATTTATGCTCCGACAGGCGCCATTGTGTGCGCGTGCGCAAGCACGCACGCACGCACACACACATTAGATAGCCAGAAAGAAAGAAAGCAGATGAGCACGAACGGCCTCAAAATACCTGGCGCGGTCGGCCGACCAACTCAACCCGGTACGCTTTGAGGGAGGAAAGAGGGAGAAATACTGGTGTCTTAGGTGTGGGAGTGGGTCACCAACCATGAGTGTTGATCCAGCGACGGGCAGACAATGACGAGCAGTGAAGAAGATGGCGAAGCAGAGAGGCGAAGGAGATGGCTCGGCAGACAGGCAAAAAAGAGGGCGGACGACTCCACAATCTGCCTTTTATAAGCCCCGGGCGAAGGGTGGGGTGACGACCCCAAGCAACATGCTGTGACCCGAATCCCACTTTTCTATTGGGCAACAGTGGTCCAAGCCACACCCTGCCAGGCTCCTGGGGCTGAAGCAGTCTCCTTCCCACATCCGGCACGACACACCCTGGAGCTCCGTACCGAACTCCCGGATTGCTGTTCCCGCGACCTCCCCCTCACCTCCGGTCTCGAGCCCTGGCGAGTGGATGAGGGCCGCATCAATCCCGCGTGCTCACCCGGAACCTTCCCGGCGAGATGTCGCCTGATCCACTAACGTCCGTTACTAGTCCCCGCATCACGCGGTCCGAGTATCCTGAGCCGTGCAGCATACCTCTGTTTCGTGGCGAATTGTATCAATACAGAGGTACGAGGAGGTGCGGGAATATTTTTCCAGTGTGCAGGAGGTGTCGGTGGTCGAGGTGGTGAGTTTTTGGTGAGCGAGGGGTGAGCAAGGTGAGATTCCGTTGGAAATTGGCACGCAGATTTGAATGAAAGGGCGCGCCATGCAGCGTTATCGTTCTTATGGTGATTCGCTCACGGGAGGGTGTGCCGGTGTTTGTTGTTCATATCGTGTGTGTTTGCTTCCTTGCTTGATTTGATTTGTACCATGGCTAAAAGGAAAGGGTTGGAATGGAAATCAGAACAGAATGGTAGATCGAGATATACAGAGACATGACAGGAGTAATTAGACACCATGATTTTAAAATTATTTATTTATTTAACATCTGAAGTACATTTGATCCATTTTAATAGATGCACTCGTATTTTGTAAACTTGCCATTTGCAGATTTCAATGTTTTTACCCTTTCAGACATAGAACTAACGAGTTCTGAAATTTTCTCTTGTGGGATTTGTTCCCAGGTTTCACGCAAACGGGTTCGCAATTCTGCCCGTGATGTTGGTTTCCTGGACTTTTTCCACATGGCTCGATTCACTATGGCCCAGAGGTGATGGGATTCATGTCAGGAGACTGACTTGGCCTTGGAAGCCACTTGATCCCATTTCTGTCCTGCCATTATTTGGTCTTTTTTGCAGTGTGGCATGGAGCTCCATCTTCCTTGAACAGAGTGTTGTTCTTGACCATTTGACCAGTGGAGAAGACAAGGAAACGTCCATCCTCAAGGATAGAAATGTATATCGCAGAGTTGATGTTGCCAACACACTCCACAAGCTCTGACCGACCAGTGCTCCAGATTGCTCCCCACACCATCACTGAAAACCCATCGTGTTTGACAGTTGGCTGCAATCGGTTCAAAGAAAACACTTGACTGGGAAGTCTCCAGACCATACGCGTCCACTGTCAGAAAATTGAGTAAATTGGGACTCATCTGAAAAAATTACAGTTTGATAAAACTCCAAGGGTCTGTCAGACATCTCTTCAGCCCACTTCTTTCCCCTTTGAATGTTGGCCGGTCAAAGAAGGTTTTCTCCTCGCTGCTCTCCCATCGCAGCACAGCTGATGAGGTACGACACGGCAGTTCTTGAGCTAACTTGGACCTCCTCTGCAACATCTGCTGCCTTGCCACAGGGAATTTTCACAATGGACCGCTTGACAGCTCGAAGACTCCTTTCTGAGGGCCCAGGTCGACCAGTCAATTGTGACGGTCCCCAGCGTCAATTGTGACGTCATATCAAACGAAGAAGAAGAATTGTGATGCCCCTCTCTTTCGCCCCCCCTCTCCTCCCCCTCCTCTCTCGCCCCTCTCTCTGTAAATGTATTCGCAAATGTCTGCCAAGCACAACAATTAATTCAAACCTTGGGAAAACACAGCTTTCAAACCTTGGGAAAATTCAAACCTTGGGATTAATTCATAATTTGAACAATTAATTCAAACCTTGGGAATAAACAGCTTTCAAACCTTGGGAAACACTTGGAAAACAGTTGAAACGGATGAAGAACGATATCAAACCTTGAAAAGGCACACTCAGGTACCCAGCGTCAATTGTGACGTCATATCAAACGAAGAAGAAGTGTGACGTCAATCGTGCAAAAAAAGTATGAAAAAAAAAGAAAAGAGGAAGCATTGTGACGTCATTCATGACGTCATAGCACCGTGTCCTGTCATTGGTTGACAGATAAATGGCCGGAACTTGGGAACCGCTTGTCCGATTAATATCAAACCTTGAAAAGGCACATTCTCGGGTCCCCAGCAATATTCCTGGCAAGTTTCAATCGGATCGGCCAAGTGGTTGTCAAGAAACGGTGCAGAGAAAGACAGACACACACACAGAGATTGCTGGAATTATAGATAGATATCTGTCCTATCGGAGTTTTCGATCGTGATTTCAGATCTGACAATGTTTTTTCACAATACTCGTTCTGTAAAATGTAAAATTTAAAAAACAAACCTTTGGGAACTCCCCTAAAAATTATACTGAAAGGGGCGAAACCCACATGACGTCAACTGCATTATGACAAAGGCTGCACGTAAATTACTCGAGTTGGTGGTCCACGTGATTCTATTGGCTTCCTGTGTGTTTCGACATTCGATTTGTCGACTCAATCGCTTCGTTCATTTCTGCTTTTAAAAGAATCAAACATTTGGTTTTGAATAATGGATGGCATGGACTTTGATTTGTCTGGTTGCGACAGTGAGTGTGAGAGAAATGAAGGATTTTGGTCTGAATCACATGGAGAATTGTTGGATAACGTAGTCGCGGGAGGTGAAGTTCAGGCAGCTGGAAATGCAATACGGCCTTACCAGTTCGAGCCTGAAGCAGGACAAGCAGAGGAAAATGGCGATGAAATTCCCGGCGTTCATTATGATCGGGAGGACATCGAAGGAAGACTTGGCAATAACAACTGGTTACACTAAATCCTATTCGTAATTCAATAATGTAAAATCGACTTGCATACTGCTCGATATCAGAAATATTTTAGTGAGGTGACGTGAACAGCACAGCGCAGCGGACATGTTTCTCCGAGGCGAATGAATCACAAACAAGGCCAGCGCATGTCATCGGCCATTTCTCTCCGCGCATAAAACGAAGCAATCTCGCTGTCCGGATACGATGAAAACTTGGGTGCAGAACACACCTTGCGACACAATTGTCTAGAGTAGTCCGATAAATCTGACGTTCTGTTGCATTTTTATTTATTTTATTCCTACTGTCGTCATGTAGCGCCAGTTGAAAACAATGAAGAAAAGAGGAAAATAAAAGAAAGCTACAGCATGTCAGATTTATCGGACGGACGACGGATTTATCGGCCTATTCGGACGGACGACGGATTTATCGGCCTATTCGGACGGACGACGGATTTATCGGACTAGTCAGACGGACGACGGATTTATCGGACTAGTCTAGACTCTAGAGCTCTCGAGTCAATCCACTCTCTACGAGTTTCTGCATGTGACGTCAACGCTGTGGTTCGCTTGATGTCAACTTTTTTTAAGGGGTGGGGCATAGCAAGTTGTGAAAAGCACAAGAAATGTTCGAAATATTGGTCAAATTATCCCAATTTTGATAAAAAAAACGGGTGATTTCTTCACTCGGAAGGTCAAGTTAATATATAAATAACCAGAAAGTTTTTGGTGTCATGGGACCTTTAAATGCATGTTTAGCCAGGTTGTTTTGGTAATCGGACGTTACCTGTGTGTCAGGAGGTGTAGCAGGCTGTCCATTGTTCATACAGTGGTGGTGTACCGAGAGGCATCTTCTTCTTCCTTCCCCCCTCCTACCCAGCGCCCTGACAGAATCAGTCAGCAAGACGTGCCAGCAACCCATTGGCGGAGAGCTGTTAAAAACTTGAACAATGGACCAATCACGCGTCCCCGGGGTGGTCGGAAAGGCCCGCCCCGAAAGGCAAGGAAGGAACTGCTTTGTCGTTTGGCGATCTGCTTTATGAGGAGTGGCTTGTCCGGCTCTTCCTCCTTGGCCATGGATCCAGCCTGCAGGTGATCCACTGGTTCATCCTGAGTCCAGCCACGGGGCCTCTGACTGTCCTGACTCCCTGGACAGCCCGACCACGTCTTTTGATCCCGTCGATCCGCCTGCGGAGCCCAACACACGGATTTGGCCTGGTCTGGTGTACAGGCCAGGCCTGGATTCGCATACTGCACCTGGTGAGAAACCAGCTGGAACACATACCAGAGATCTTTCTTTCCTGTGCCGTCGAGCTTACGGGGGTTGGACGTGCCGAGGCTGGTGCGTGAGCGGTGCCGACAAAAGGAGTATGTCGCCGCCATCTTGCCACGTGGCCTTTCACGAGCAATGTCGATAGGAGTACGAGCACCATCTTGCCACGCGGAATGCTAGAGTCCGAACACATCGGCTTGTCACGAGCTGCATTCGTGCCTTTCACACCTTTCCTCTCGTCCATGAGGCACCACCAAGTACTCCGTGTCTTGTATGCATGTCGTCCAGGCCTAAGGTTTATTTTGCTCGGGCTCCCTTCGAAAACCGTATCGGTAGCTCCCGAGATGAGAGCGGGTTATAGATTAATTATAACGTTCATGAATGCTTTGCTTGTGTCGTGTTCCCCGTGGTGTTCCCCGTGGTGTCCCCCAATAAATCTGACTGATTCATACGAGATTTTACACCTTGAATTTATCCGTGCCGCGCTGAGGAACAATCGCTCGATTTGTATTTAAAACCAAACTGGTTACGGACTGTGGCAGACTTTGCTCGGTCTCTGACAAAGTCTATAGCCGGGGTCTATATCCCCAACTGGTCAGGCCCAGGGGTACTTTGGTATCGTGATCTCAGACGCATGACCCGAGACCTGTGCCGAACTAGCCGGCGTTATAACCCCTGAGACGGAGGTGCTGTTAAGCACCGCCAAATCTTCAACACGATTACTTTCTACTCTGCTGAATAATTCATCTTCACTTCTTATGTCTATGCCTTTAATTATCTAAAACATGTCTATCATATTGTTGCAGGCCGGGCGTCGGCTGCGATCACGACCGCTAGATGGAGCAGTACAGTCGGCTCGACCGATCCCCGGAATTTAGATTGTACCTTTTCGGAAAACTCCGACAAGTACGGGTCCCTTATCGGACCGTGAAGCGTCAATATTTCTGCCAAGTGGTACAGGGTTATTTGCCAATTTTCAAAATACCTAGATTTCCACGTGGCGATTTACCGAGTCTCCACACCCTCGACGGCACCCGTACGGAACGAGCCGCTTTGCATACTCGAAGCGTATGCGACCCGAGCGGTTGATCGCCGAGATCCGTTGGTCCAAATGTCCCGTTACAGCAGCAACAGCCTGGCGAATTTTCCAACGCGCAGCATGCTAAGCCAATGGAGGAAAGGACACGGACGAGCGGATACATTTCACAAATGGGGCTGTTTATTTAACAATTGGCAGGGTGGGGAACACAAAAGAGCAGAGTTATCCGAAAATGAATAAGCACATATGTACAGCAAGGCACTAAACAATTCATTACTTAGCAGACTGGGGCCACAAACACACACACGCACACACCCAAAGAAACGGACCAAAGTGGTCTTTATTGAGGCCTCCAGTCCAGATGGAAAGGACGAGCTGAAGGCCAGATTCTGCCTCGGACCTGTCCACCTCGTGTGGTCTTCGCGTTGAGTCGACCCGGGCCCCAGCGAGAGGCGAGCCGAACCCAGACACCGGCGAGCCGCGATCACTCTCCTCAGCTCCGCTCGGCGCTCGTCCTGGCAGTCAAAACCTCGCCTCCGTATCCCTCCGAGAGACGGCGCGCACCCTTGTGGCTCCGGTGGTGGATGGTGTCTCTGAAGCCCAAGCTCTTGATCATCAGGAGGAGGAGGAGGAGGAGGAGGAGGAGGAGGAGGAGGAGGAGGAGGAGGAGGAGGAGGAGGAGGAGGAAGAAGACGCTCGCGCTGCTTGCGAGGATTCTCTGTTCCTTTATATCCTCTCCGGCGCGCTCGCTCAGGCATGATTTATTCTCGGGTGTGGCTCACTCAGGTGTGGATCATTCTCGGGTGGGGCTCACTCAGGCTTGATTCGTTTTCGGGCGGGGATCGACCTTTACCCCACTTGGCGCCCGGCCAAGCGAATCGGTGGGTGGGGCATGACCCTTTCCCTACTGAGCGCAAGGAGAATGCCGGGAGCAGAGGGTTTTCGTTGTTGTTTTATTTGGAGCTGGAGTAGTCCGCAGCTGTTGTTGTAGTTCATGTTGGTGGAAAAATGTGAAAGAAAAACCCTAACTGTCAAAATAACTCCACGGCGCATGAACAATTAATTTCCCATTAGACAAGGGATGGGAAGCTATCTATCCACATTTACTTATCGATATAACTGAGCTATAGAACATGTATGTTGAGTGCAGTGAACTTCCATATTCGTAACACTACCCCCTCCCCTTTTTACAGACTCGTCCCGAGTCGTCAAATTTGCGTGTGACCAGCATGTGTAAGTTTTCCCCCAGTACATGTTACCTTTGGATCCCTGAGTGCGACATTTTTTCATACATGTCCCAAAAATAAATAACCGAATGCGCCTCGTAACGAACTAACAGACTCATGCAGACGACTTAACTAAAATTGCCGGCGCTACGACAAACACACAGGTGGGTTAAACTTATTTACATTCTTAAGTATTATTTACACTAACCATGGCCCAGGACCTGTCATCTGTGGGAAAAGTCATCGCAATGTCAACAGTTATGTGAGGGTGAGTGCTCCGCAGCTGAAGGTCAGTCGTCCTCAGGGCCTGTTCAAAAGGTCCCCTTGAGAGTTTCTTTCAGTGAAACTTTTGCTCTCTTCCTTTCATACCCCCAGCTGCTGGAGGCAACTCACCCTAACACGGCATGCCATGTGCCGTCCCACAGGCCATTTGAAGAGGTAGCCAGGTTGCTCAATGTAGTCTCTGGCGCATTGAAATGAATGGATGGAAGCAAAACACAAGAATGATGGATGCAAACGATGCACGGGCTGCTCAATGCAGTACCAGTGATGTGGCTGCCGGCAGGGCAGTCTTTGCAAAACACTGAATGATCCTGGCACACATGGTGATGAACGCTGACACGGGGCAAATGCAAATGAGGGCAGCAGGCATGGGATTATGGCAGAGGCAGGCGAACAAGGCAAATGCAGAACAGCAAGTACAGCACAACAGGCCGGCAGCTGAAACTGGCCGGCCTCTGGTCTCATTCCGTGTGGTTGCGTGGAGGGAGTGCGGTGGTGCCGGCGGCTCCGAAAACGGGCTCGGACCTAACTTACTGTCTCCCCCCACCCTATCGCCTTTGCCTGTCTCTGTCCATACCCACTCCCTTAATTTTCAACACAAAACAACCAAATTTAGCCCCTTTTTATTTTATTTTTCTTTTATAATTCCGTCTCCCTAACCCACTTCCTGTCTTTGTCCGGCTAACCTATCCTGTCCATCTAACCTACTCCCAACCCCTAAAATCCTCTTTGGAAGGGACTAGCGTCCTGTCTCGAGGCCCTACAAAGCCTCAGAATGGCCTCCTCAAATTTCAGCAATCTACCAAGGTGGGTCCAGCGGCCTCTGGAGAGCGAAGGGGTGGATGGTGTGAAGGGGTACATTTCCGAACTATCCGAGCATTTATTAACTTTAAACTACCCCAGGGCTTTCAAAACGCCTGACTCTTTAAACTATTGGTTCTAAAAACCATGATTCCCATCGTCTGTGTTGGTGTCCATTTATAAATTTGGGCCTAACCCTCCAATTTTCTTCCGTGCCCTTGCACAATTTCATGGCTGGGCAGTGTGGCTCACTTGGCAGGGATTCCCCCTCTGCCGAACTCGAACTATGGCACCCCCGGGCCCTGAGGCTGTCTCTGAGCCTACCTGCTCCCTCTGGGCGATACCAACGTCCCTTCCGATGGCCGATCCGTGCAGCCATGACATCACCCTGCACATCGCAACAAGCGCTCGCTCTCGCGGGATTCCCCACAATTCCATGAACATTTAATTACCCATTAGACAAAGGATGGGAAGCTATCTATCCACATTTACTTGTCGATATAACTGAGATATAGGACCTGTATATTGAGTGCAGTGATGAGTGAAGATGAGGAAGTGATGATGCCTTTAAGGCCACAATTTTACATTTTGTGTTCAACACGGCTCAGTTTGTGGTGCACCAGATGTATGAAAAAGTCAAATCATTCCACAAGTCCTTGTGGGATGGACTTGCAGCATGATTTGTGGGTCAAAACATAGCATTTGTGACGTTACACAAGCCATTAAAGGCCTGCCAGACTCATAATTTGTTTCAACATCTGAATTTGGGGGGGGGGAGGGGTGTGGAAGAAATTTAGTTCTTCTCTTTCGCAGTCTGAAACCATTTATTAACAGCACACATCAAATTACAAACAACAAACTTGCGCATGAGAAAACGCATAACAAGACAAGAAATAACAAACACAATCTTCTTTCTGCTCAAAATGCACAGAGCAATTGTTTTGATACTGTTCTGGACAGCAAAAGAGATGGGAGAGTAAAACATCTGGCAAGGGTGAATGGGGAGAGGGAGCCAGCAAGCATGAGAATGGGAACTGCAGACATGGCCACTTTGGGAGGGAAGGGGTGATACACACGCTCAGATCATGATTGCAGTTTGGGAATACGAGGCTGGCCGTGAGAAAGAGAGGGTGAAATCAAAGCTAAGACAAAATATGAAGAGGCCGAGTGAATGGAGACACAAGCCTTTCACTTTGATTATATCATCCGTTCACCAGTGAGTAACAAGATTCTCAAAATACAACATTCCGTTTCATGCTGTCATATAATCGTCCTTGGACAAAAAGGCGTCCGTTGCAATCGCTTTTCGGGAGTTATTTAATTACCACCAGGCAATAGGTGCCAGCAGCAAAGCATCCTCTTGAGCAGCAGAGCAGTTTCATTTAAACATTGGAAATACGAATTTGGCTATATATTTCAATGAGATAAAGCTTTAGATTTAGTAAGATACCATTTTATCTTGATTGCATATCATCCACATCACTGGAGAGATCAAAAGGCTGTAAAAATAGATTTCAATGAGCGTCAATTTGATTCCAGTACAAAAGTAACACCTTACTCTATACTGTTAAAAACAAAGGATAACGAAATTGAGAATCCATCCATTGGGACAATACTCTGTGCAAAGCATTGGTGCTGCCGAAGCTTTCTCCTGAGATAACAAAATTGAGAATACATGAATATAATTAATTTTATTTCTTCCACATCCCCCCTTTTGTCGTATTAGGACAAATTTATATAAATATATTACACATGATCACTATACCCCATTCCTAAAGGAGAGAAGACATGTGTTTCACAAGTTCACCCACATTAACAGCAACGAGCATTCACCGGAGAATAATGGTGAATGACGTCCATTTTGTTTTCACCCCAGATGGGTTAATGAGCATGTTTCCGCCTTGTTTACGGCCTGTTCGTCAGCAGCTGTCACGAGTTGTGAAGGCGTGCTGCCCGAGGCCAGATGATAAGCGGTTAAGGGTGTAGATAGAGCAGCACCCAATGGGCAACACAGTTTAGACGCTCCCTACACCACATAGAAGGTAGGCCCTGGACAGAATGAGCTTGGGCCTGACAATGGGTTGCAGATGATCCTTGAAGAAGAGGAAACTTGAGATACGACCCAGAGGTCCAGCTTCAGCAGAACTTAGAACTCGGGGCCCCGAAGCGGCAGTTCGCGCAATCGAGTTCGTTCAAACAAAACGAGCTGTGCATGGCAGAGGCAACAGCGATGGCTCCAGCAGCGATGACCTCATTATGCAATGGCCTTCGCATTGGGCATACGTTGCGTCAGCAGGAGTGGCAATGATCATGTGTGGCAATGACTCACTGCATGGACCCTCAGGGCCTTCATTGTACAACCACGGCAAGTTCACGATGTATCTGCAGAGCAAGGCTTTGCTAGTGTGGTCGGGGTTGTCCCCTCAGGCAGGCACCATGCAATGGCGATGTTAAGTCTTTGCCTTCTCGGGGTTTGACTTGTCCAACCTTCTCTTCAGAGGGTTTTTTCTTGTTTTTTTACATGCTCGTCTCATCTCCTCAGGAAGGGGGTCGTGTCGTGATCACATGTTGAATGCCCAATCACCCAAATCTGGGTTCTCCCCATTGTCCAATTTTTCAGTGGAATTTCTTCTAAGGCTTCATTAGACAATCGTATACTGCAGAGTTCAACTGCTCTCAACACTCTGAAACAAACACAATCAAGGTTAAGCACTGATTAAACACGCCAAACAATAAAATGTCGTGGGCTCATGAATTTCAATGACTGACAAAGGTTCTTATAGAAGCATTTAACTTACGTTACATGTTATATCAAAATTTTACCTTTCATTTTTTTATTTTCACACCGAAACGACATGCTAAAACTAAAGAAATCTTAGTTGTATGTATCACCTCACTTGCTCTCAAAAACAATCATCTCATTTTCTATTTGCTTGTGGAAAGGGCAGCAGTATTTTTTGGGTTCCATTCTGCACAATTCTAGAAAGGTCTCTTCAGTTTGTACCATTAAAGAGGAATGCTTTGAGAGTAAAATTACCCCCTTTTTCAGCATGAGGCATTCAGTAAAGGTGCCTTCAGTGAGGGCAATGTTGTGGTGGCACAATTGAAAAGTACTATGATGCCAAATAACATGTCCACCATCCTCCAAAGATCCCTTTTCGTCAAGAAAAATATTCCATCATCTGTATCATAATTATGAAAGTTAGCTTTTTCTTCTTGCTTTTCAGTGTATTTTAATTTGTCTGAGCTATGAATACAACATTGAAACCCAACTAAAGGATAGGCTTCCCCCTTTTGGAGCAAGTCCCAAATCCAAAATGATTCGATTTTACACAGTTCCCATTTTAACCTGCTATCCACTAAACAATCCACAGTTTCATTCACAAGCAGTTCCAGAGCAACTGACATTAATTTATTTAATTATTTATTTCCAGCTAACTTAGCACTTCCAAACTGAGGAAGGATGGTCATAAGACCAAGTCAGTGTTAGAAATACCCCACTTACTTCGTTGCAAATTTTGAAATGGGAAATGGGTATGTAAACATACACAAAATACCACTTAATCAAAAATCATGCACCTGACCAATTAATCAGCAAACAAATAAAATGGGGATTACTTTAATCGTGTCATTACACAATTTTCGATAATATAATTCTTACACTCTAATCCAGTTAATATTCATTTCTCTGATGCCTTCTGCGCTGGGCATGATTCAGTTTTATCTTTTGTTTGTCTTTCTGCAAAATATGGAAGCATTTTACTTTAATTATAGTTCGGCCAGTACCAGCTACTAATCAGTGAGAGCAATACAATTACAATCCATGGTACAATTCCTACTTCTGTTAATTTATTTCATAATTGCTGTTTGGTGCAGTCATTCTTTATATTTCTGCATTGTAGTTAATTTAAATACCATGCTGATTTCCTCATATATCGATTTTCCCTTACAGTTAGCTTATGATTCCTCATATATAATATTGACCAATCTGTGCTCGAGTGGTGGGCTTGGGATAATAGATCAATCCATGTCACATTGTCCATAGGTACAGTGATTGACAACATCAATCAATCAATACAAGCCACCAATATCACCAGCGGCAAACCTTACTGTGATATAACCGATTATTTACATGTGTTTCAGGTTACTGGTTTTAATGGTGCATACTCTAATTACTACGCAAATTTCGATCCATTCAAGAAAAAGTTAGAAGAAAAACAAATTGGGATAATGCTCTGCCACTTGAAGACCCCAATACGAATCCAAATTCAAACAATTTCAAAACAAACTTACTCTGTTGACTAAATAAGCAAAATAAAATAATCACAAAGAAAAATCTTTCAATACAACTCAAAAACCAAAGCGAAATGTAGGTTCGAATCCATCATGAATTGTAATGGAGAATACCATAATAATTTTTGATGAGATGAGTCTGAAAGTAATTAACTTAATAATTTCAAAACAAACTTAATCTGTTGACTAAATAAGCAAAATAAAATAATCACAAAGAAAAATCTCTCAATACAACTCAAAGACCAAAGGAAAATATAGGTTCGAATCGCATAATGAATTGTTCTGGAGAATACCATAATTTTTGATGAGCTGAGTCTGAAAGTAATTAACTCAGTTACTGTGTACACAACCTGCGATATAAGGGTGAAAGGTGCGCGGAGAATTCGGCAGGTGAAGTACCAACCGAGGATGAAGGTGTGGAGGTTGAAAGAGGCGACAGTGAAGGAAGCATTAAGAGAGAGGCTGAGTATGGTTGAAGATGATGTGGTTGAGCTTGAAAATGTTTGGATGTCAATGAAAGATAGTCTATTGGGAGCCGTTGGTGAGGTATGTGGATGGACAAAAGGACCACCGAGGCACTCGGAAACATGGTGGTGGGATGATGAAGTTGGAAAGACGATTGAAGAGAAGAGGAAGAAGTTCAAGGAATGGCAAAAGGAAAAGGATACGGTGGAAGAAGAGGCTGCACATGAAAGTTATAAGGAAGCCAAGAAGGCTGCAAAGAAAGAGGTTGCAAAGGCGCAGGAGGCCCATAGGAAAATGTTTGGAGAACGCTTGGATTCGGAGGAGGGTAAGAGAGCGGTATTCAGGATTGCAAAGCAGATAGCGAGAGAGAGATTTGATGTGACGGGGTGAGTTGCTTGAAGGATGAAGTGGGACAAATCGTTGTGGATTCAGATGGAATTAAAGGAAGATGGAAGAGATATATGGAAAGGCTGTTGAATGTAGAAAATGAATGGGATAGAAACATCGAGAGTAACCCAGTTT
The DNA here is from genome assembly GCF_056783735.1 of Eptatretus burgeri. Classification (NCBI taxonomy): domain Eukaryota; kingdom Metazoa; phylum Chordata; class Myxini; order Myxiniformes; family Myxinidae; genus Eptatretus; species Eptatretus burgeri. The sequence continues at coordinate 141,168,966 of NC_140961.1, forward strand.
TAAGACCAGCAGAGAAGATAACTGAGAAGGAAGTTGAGGAAGCTATAAGAGCAATGAAGAGTAGAAAAGCAGGAGGGCCGACGGGAGTTGTGGGAGATATGTTGAAGGCAGCGGGAAGTTGGGGTGTGAAGAGAATGACAGAGATCTGTAATCTGGTGGTGAAAGAAGGCCGCATTCCAGTGGATTGGGAACTGAGTACCCTCGTCCCTCTGTACAAGGGGAAAGGTGACCCTCTGGACTGTGGCTCCTATAGAGCAATAAAGTTATTGGAGCATGGAATAAAGGTATTGGAAAGGGTGTTGGAGAAGAGGATAAGGAAGAAGGTAAAGATTGACAAAATGCAGTTTGGATTTATGCCAGGAAGAGGAACGACAGATGCAATTTTTATTGTAAGGCAGTTGCAGGAGAAGTACATGGAGAAGAGGAAGAAGTTGTTTTTTGGGTTTGTTGATCTGGAGAAAGCATTTGATAGGGTTCCACGTGAAGTTATGACATGGGCATTGAGGAAGTTAGGAGTGGAGGAATGGTTGATCAGAGTAGTGATGGCCATGTACGAGAGAGCACGCACAGCTGTAAGGACGAAGGATGGGAACAGTGGTGAGTTTGAGGTGAGGGTAGGAGTGCACCAGGGGTCGGTACTAAGTCCACTTCTATTTGTCGTTGTGATGGAGCTGCTGGCTCGGAGGGTAAAGGAGGGTTTACCGTGGGAGCTGCTGTATGCAGATGATCTGGTGTTGATTGCAGAGAGTGTGGATGGACTGAAGGAGAAGATGAACAAGTGGAAGGAATGTATGGAGGCAAAAGGTTTGAAGGTGAATATCGGAAAGACGAAGGTGATGGCAAGTGGTAAAGCATGTGGTGAGGTGGAAAGGACTGGGAAGTGGCCGTGTGCTGTGTGCAGGAAGGGTGTCGGAGTGAACTCCATTCAGTGTACAATGTGTGCTGAATGGGTTCATCGAAAATGTAGTGGGGTGAGAGGGTCATTAACCAGTGTGGCAGCTACATTCAAGTGTAAGGTGTGCATCGAGGGAGCAGCAGATGAAGGAATTGTTGAGTTGGATCTTGGAGATGGTGTGAAGCTGGAAGGGGTGAAAACATTTTGCTATCTCGGAGACATGCTGAATGGAGAAGGTGGATCAGACTCTTCGACGGTTGCTCGAGTGAGATGTGCATGGAAGAAGATTCGGGAACTGAGTGGCGTGCTGACAAAGAGGGGAGTGTCGTTGAAGCTGAAGGGAAAGGTGTATGCTACATGTGTGAGGAGTACGATGATTTATGGGAGTGAGACATGGGTACTGAACATGGAGCAGCAACAAAGGCTGGAAAGGGTGGAAATGCGAATGGTTCGGTGGATGTGTGGAGTATCGTTGAGAGAGAGGAAGACAAATGATGACTTGCGGAAGATGATGGGAATAGAGTCTGTGATGGAGGTTGTGAAGAGAAACAGGTTGAGATGGTTGGGTCATGTGTTGAGGAAGGATGAAAGTGACTGGGTGAGAGGAGTGTTGGAAATGAGTGTAGTCGGAAGTAGAGGACGGGGAAGACCGAGAAAAACTTGGCTAAATGTGGTGGAAGAGAAAATGTGGGCAAGGGGATTAAGAAGGGGAGATGCAGAAAACAGGGTAAAGTGGAGAAGATTGTCATGGGGCCCGCAAGGCTAACCCCCGCTTTAGCGGGGAAAATGGCCTTTAAATGTGTGTGATTGTGTGTGAGTGTGTGTGTGTGTGTGTGTGTGTGTGTGTGTGTGTGTGTGTGTGTGTGTGTGTGTGTGTGTGTGTGTGTGTGTGTGTGTGTGTGTGTGTACACAACCTCCACTCGTTATTAACTCTTCCCCACATGTTTATGCATTTGACAACCAACCCGGTAAACAAATGTGTGAAAATCACTTTTCTGATTAATATCACATGCAAACATGATCACAAGTATCACTTGTTCATCACTCCAACACAGATCAAAGCACACTGGTGTGCTTTTGCTGGGTTTCACATTGTTATATGAATTAACAGGAGTAATTAAACAAGAAAGTCTATCATTGTAGTCACAAGGCGGCCATCCAGGAGTATTTCTCAGGACTTCCAGCTCTGCATACTCCCCCATGTTGAGAGGGGTCCTGACATTCCATCAGTGTGATTTGTCGAGCTGCCAAACTTTGACATCACTCCCGGACCACTCAGGTTGTAGTGTGTTCATTTGGAAACAAGAACTTTGACAACATGGTTAAGAGATACAAAATTTCTCCAAACACTTTGACAATACCAAATGGTGACGTTAAATTAATTTCCAACCTTTCTCATTGACATAACCACTCTCTTAAACAAGATTTATAAAAAGAAAGATGCTTTTTGCTTTTTGTGCAAGTTGACCTTGGCTTCGATCAAAATAAGCACCAGCCGAGAAGCACTAACCCCGCCCGTAATTTCCCCCCAAAAGCATTTTTATTTTGCTGAGTGTGAAGCTTGCTTCACGTCTTTGGCCTGGTTCTTGGATGTCTGACATTTAAGAAAGATCACTATTTTAACCCAAATTTTCTTCACTTTATGTACTTGCAAGTACTTGATGTGTACTTGCCTCACAGACCAATCATTATAAGAGGTATTTGCAATGATAATCTCTCACAGTTAATTAATTCATCAAATGCTGCAGCAATTCCATAATTATCACCCAAGTTATCATTATTTCATTCATTATATGCAAGGAATTTTGCCTGCTTGAGACGATCAAAGGGTTACACTGGGTGGTTTGCCATTGCCTTCCCAGCAGTAGTTTGGGCAAGAATTTGTCTTTAACATAAACATCAATTGATAACATCCATCAACTAATAAAGACAGCACGCCTAGTTTAACATCCATCCAAGGGACAAATATCTTCTAGCAGTACCAACAGCTTGTATTGTAAAACAAGAACATTGTCAAAAGAATGAGCAATTCTGAAACATCTATGTTGCAAGGAAGCTGGTATTTAAGCAAATAGAGAGCCAAAACACCTCAGCTTGCTGGGCTGAGCGATTCAAGGCAATTTCCCACTTTTCATCATTTTAAAATCCTGAACAAAGCGTTATTTTAATTAGTTTTGTCTCAATGCTGGTGATAGCCAGTCTAATAAATGAACCCCCGTTCAGAATATATTTTAGATTCACAATTTATCAGCATTTTAATTTCCAAAGCAAGGCTCTCTGATGTTTACAAGATCCCTATGGCTCTTCCGCATTTTATCAACACATATAACCACTCCACGGTGTGTCTGAGTGTACTAACTCCTTTCCCTTTTCAGAAATAAAGCTTCGACACTTGCTTCAGCGTTTATCCAAATCACATTTATTTCCTTTCCTGCCTACAAAACACAGAGATTCCAGTTTATGGTTGAAATACAGACTCAATGGAGAGTGCATAAGCCGTGACCTATGCGTTATCAGCATCAGGCCAAAGTGGCCTCTCGACTTATGTTACACCAAGACTATAATTATTGTTATTATACAAGACTATATTATGTATTATTATTACAACAGGAATTCAAATGATGTTCCGAGGAGACCATGCATTTATTATGAATGCAACGTTCAGTGTTCAAAGCCAAAATAGCACACAAAGTTATCAAACAGTGAGAAAGCCCGAGATTTGAATCCACTTTAACTCCCACGGTTTAACCATTGGACGAGTGGGGATTCTCACACGGAACACACTCACCATCAACCCCTCCCCACAAACATTCCATTCATTCATCATTTGGAGCAATGCACCATATCTGAGGGATATTTTAAGTGTCGATCACGATATGTATTCATGCTTAAACAGCAAACAAAAGGGATTAACAACACACACAACAAACCTCATGAGCCAGCCACCAAACCACGAACAGAAAAGTTCAAACACAGGCTGCTTCAACTCTCTGTCTGAAGTTTACTTTCAATGAATTCATTCCAAGCAACCACAACTTCGGCTGTTTATGTGGGTAATCTGTCCACAAACTGTCTTGCTGAGGTACTTAATTATTTTATGAATGTCCATTTGTCTTCACGCATTAGTTGTTGCAACACCATTTCTAAGAAGACATTCTCGTTAATACAAGTAGGATTATGACATCATATCGTAATCTTTAGTTCCTTATTGAGCCCACAATCACTTCTAATTCAGATGTTGAACAAAATCAAATTCACATACACAGTCTGTTCTTAAAACACTTCTCAATGGCATTTGTCTTGCACTTCAAAGAAACCACAGCATAATGCCAGGGCTCTGTCTTTCAATACAAGCCATAAACCAATTATTTTGTTTACACGTTAAAGCTACAACAGAGTGCGAGGAATCTGACATTATCGGACTCCTCTTAATAAGAGATGTGCATGTCTCTTTTCATTCAGAGTCTTCACAGTGTATGTTGACGACCAATCCTCATCTCCACTCTCTGTGCTTATTCATGTCCATAAGTTTCACAGTTCACAATACACAAATTGAAACACTGATGTATCATACACAAACGATATCAAAACTCGCTTACATGTAATAACTCAAACTAGTCAAACCCGCGCTCCGCGTGAAGTTTTTAAAGTGAGGGTTCATTCGGACGTAAATATATCCAGTGTTCACAATGTGATTTATAGAATTTATTTATATACAATGTTTCTTGTTACATTTTTTTGTGTGTCAAATGCACCTTCTGAGGTCGTCAGCATGTGCAGAAGAGGGTTTTACATTGCAGACGCTGTTTTCCAGGAGTGGCATTACGCCGCTTAGCGGTGACGGTCTGTCGAAGACAGACCTACTGATGTCAGCGAATGACCGATGTTGTCATGACGTCATTACGCCTCTCAGCGGTGACGTCAGACGTTGCCATGCAAACGAATGTAAAAATTAGGAAATTACCAAAAATTCCCAAACCTGTCCATCTGGCGTGATGTCACATAGCCTATGCTGTACATTAGACCACAGACCACCCGCATGCCGAAAGTGGCGACAATCCGTCCGGCAGTTTCGGAGGAGATATGTCCACATTAGTGTATTAATATAACTAGTACGTGCCCGTATGTGCAAAGAAAAAAAAAACAATAATAATAATAATAATAATAATAATAATAATAATAACAAGTGAAATCCATCAATACAGCGCGTGTGGTGAAGCAAATGAGTACACTAATGTTAAAATATGCAATTTATGCTTTTTCAGTTGAAAAACAATTAAAAAGCGTACTTAATGTTTGAAATGTAAAAATCTTGTTATTATTGTGATAAGCGCCTTTATATATAACACAAGGAATGAAATCGTTCGATACAGCGTGGCAGGGGACCGCAAAAGAATGATGGCATAAGAAGAACTTAGCTTTCAGCGTTCGACGCGAAATGCAATGGTGGGCGGAAATGACGTCTTTCGTTCGTTAGTACATGAGAGGGGAGCATTTCTTGGTTTTTTTCCGTCAAGCAATAAATTCAATGGTTTTCACATGTATAACACATTAGTTTCACAAATTTCCATTGAAATACTTGGGTATTTCCATCAATTGTTTCCATTTCCATCGTTGCCATTTCCATCTACCGGACAACCATCATTGGCTGTCTTGAGGCAGTGGGGGGGGGAGGGGACACCGGAGACGTGGGAGACACCGGGGACATTTCAAACTCGGTGCAATTGTATATAGCACACGCGCTGTAAAAAGAAGAATTGTAACGTCAATTGTGACGTCATAGTACCGTGTCCTGTCATTGGTTTGGTAAATAAATGGCCCTAACTTGGGAACCACTTCTCCGATTAATATCAAACTTTGAAAAGGCACATCCACAGGGCCCCAGCAATATACCTGGCAAGTTTCAATTAGATCGGACGATTGGTTGTCGAGAAACAGCGGTCGCAGACAGACAGACAGACAGACACACAGAGAGTGCTGGAATTATAGATAGATAATAATACAACACTTAGTACAACATGCAAGTCAATACAATTCATTGCACATCCAATATTCAAGGAAAGTCAACACAAATTCTGTACAAGTACACCAATTCACAAGAGCTCTATCCTTCCAACATTCAGTTATAAATAAACCCACAATTCTGTCACCTACAACTCCTGGTTGGGAAACAATAAATTTAGCCACTTTTATCCCTCCATCTCAGGTGAAAAACAATAAACCCACAATTTATCCCATAAATTTAGTCAATTTATCGAACTTCAGGTGAGATGAGCCAGTTCATGTCCCAACTTCAGGCGGAACAGCCACATCACAGTATATTCCTACTTCAGGTGGAGATATCGAATTATGCCTCAACTTCATGTAAAGACACCAAAAAACCTCGAGTGTAGCACCAGCCAAAGTCGGGGGTGCACACCATGGCAGTTCGATCAGAACAGGAGGCTACCCTTGAAATTCTAATGGCTGTTTGTTTGATTTATTTGTGATTTTATCCAGATCTGCAGTGAGTGAAGAAGCTGCTGCTTGCCGGTCTGAGGGATGACAGATGGGACGGCAGAGGGTGGAGTCGTCGGCAAAGAGAAATAGAGGATTTTCCAGAGAGTCCGAGAGATCATTGATGAAAACCAGAAAAAGAACAGGGCCCAGAACGCTACCTTGAGGAACTCCAGCCTGCACAGGAAGAGGGGATGAAAGAACTCCATTTAAGGCCACACGTTGACTGCGACAGGAGAGGAAGTCTGCGAGCCATGAGTGGAGATGGCCTTGAATACCATGGGAAGAGAGTTTGGTGAGTAGTGCAGGGTGCCAGACTGTGTCAAAAGCACGTGATATGTCCAGGGATACGGCTCGGATTTCCTGTCTGGCATTGAGGACCTCCATCCATTGATGGGAGAGCAGAAGCAGCATATCCAGGGTTGAGTGACCTGGTCTGAAACCAAATTGATGATTGGAAATCAAGCCATTGGAGAAGAGGAAGGATTTCATATCTGAGGCGATGATGGATTCCATCACCTTGCTGATGATTGGGAGAAGGCTGATTGGTCTGTAGTTATAGGGATCTGTTTTTGCACCTTTTTATGCAGGGCAGTGATGTTAGCAGATTTCCAAGCAGATGGCAGATGACCCTGGGCAAATGAGAGGGTGAATAGAACAGAGAGAGGGTGAGCAAGAGCAGAAGAGCAGGCTTTGAGGACACGTGGGCTGATGCCGTCTGGACCGGTTGCAGAATCTGACTCGAGGTTTGAAAGCAAGCTCTCCACCTTGTCAGGAGAAAAGGATACAGAGTCCAGGGACAGTTGGGTGCGACTGGGTAAAGTGGGTAGAGATAGTGATGGGTTAAGGACACAAGATTTAGCTGCAAACACCGAGTTTAGACATTCAGCTTTATCACGTGTGGAATCAGCAGTGCGGCCATTTGAGGTAAGGGAGGGGATGGAGGGAGAACATACACCAGAAACAGATTTGATTAAACGCCACCAGGATTTTGAGGAGGGAGAGAGGTTTGAGAGTTCAGACTTGAGATGAGAAAGATGTTGTTTTCTGGCTCTCCTGAGGGTAGATACACACTTGTTCCGAGCTTTGTGGAAAGAACTGAGATTGCCCTCAGTTGGGTTTGCTTTCCATGAGGCAAAGGCAAGTTGTTTCAGGACAACTGCCTCGCCACAAGCTTCAGTAAACCAAGGGCGGGAGGAAGGGTAAGACAACTGAACATGAGAGGGGATAAATCTGTGCATGAGGGAGAGCAAGTTTCTTTGAAAGAATTCCCAGGATGAGTTGATGTTTGAGAAAGTAGTGATAGGAGACCAGTCTGTAAGTTTGATGGCTGCTCGGAGACCCTGCCAGTCGGCTTGAGTGAAATGCCAGACTCGACGGCGGTGAGGTGGTTCTCTGATAACAGCCAGAGAGATGTCCACTTTAACAAGGACGTGGTCAGAAGAACCAATTGGAGCGAAGGAAGAGCAGCAGATATTGTCAGGGAAATTTGTCAAAATCAGATCCAGAAGAGATGGAGTACCATTGGTTGAGATCCGGGTCGTGAAGTTGACCGATTGAGTCAGTCCCAATGAGTCGCAGAAAGCTTTTGCTGAGGTGCCATGGCAGGTGAGAGAGGTACCCACACCTAGCCAACTGGCGTGATGACAATTGAAGTCACCACATAAGAGGAAGAGAGAGTTTGGATGAGAAGATAGAAGATGGTCCATGTTTTCGGATAGTGAGATGTAGATGGAGTCATCACTGTTCGGTGGACGGTACAGTACACATATAAACATGAGGTGGGAGTGGAGGGGAAGCCGAAGCCAGAGGTATTCCTGGGGGTGTGGGGGAGTGAGAGCAGTGCATGGAGAGTGAGGAATAGAGTCTTTGATGAAGAGAGCAACACCTCCACCAGGACGAGGCTCAGGTCTGTCATACCATAAGAGGGAGTAGCCAGGGAGAGATACTTGGGAGTCAGACACGTCTTGGGAGAGGAAAGTTTCTGTTAGGCAGATAATGTCTGGTTTGTCAGTGGAAACTCAGATACTAACCAATTCGGTCTTATCCACGACCCTAAGCGACCACACTTGCTCCACTGTGCTCGCTGGAAACGTGGCTTCAACCCAGATCTTGCCATGGCTTCAAGCAACGTCGCTGGACTGTGTAAGAAGATTGTGCTCGACCCCATTCCATCAAGTCAACACCGTCCCGTTGGGATCCAAGTCAATGCAGCTGCAGTCCCAACCACCGCCCCCTTTAAAAGGCGCTTTAACTGCAAGAAAGCAGACTGGAAAAAATTTACCAACGAGCTGGAAGAGAAGATCAAATATATAAGACCAATAAGCAAGAACTACGACCTGTTTGCGAACCTGATACTGAAAACTGCCCGGAAACATCTCCCACAAGGCTGTAGAGTTGAATATATACCTGGACTTTCAATGGAATGTGCAGGACTCTATGATGACAATATCAGCATGTTTGAAGTAGACCCTTTCTCCGAAGATACAACAGCCCAAGGTGAGAAGGTGATGGAAAGCATTGCCCAAGAGCGGCGTAAGACCTGGATTGCTCTTATTGAGTCTATTGACATGTCAAAAACAGCAAGAAAGCATGGTCACTAATTCACAAGCTACGTGGCAATCCTAAATCAATTTCTCAGCACCCAAAAACCACTGCAAATCAAGTGGCCAACCAATTGCTGAAGAATGGAAAGAGTGGAAAGAGAGAGAAGAAGATCAAGCGAAACCGTAAGAAATACAGTGAAGATCGTGGTTTCACAAGACCACTTACGATGGGAGAGCTGGAAGCAGGAATCTGTACCCTCAAACCGGGAAAGGCAACAGGGCTGGATAAGATTGCAAGTGAGCAGATTAAGCACTTTGGTCATGAGGCAAAGAAGTGGCTTCCACAGCTCTTTAAGGAATGCTTAGTAACACACAAGCTCCCAAAGATCTGGAAGAAAGCCCACATTATAGCACTGCTGAAATCTGGGAAAGATCCATCCGCTACTAAGAATTTCTGACCAATCTCACTCCTGAGTCACACCTATGAGCTTTTCGAACGCCTGATCCTGAACAAAATTGGCTCTGCTGTCGATGGACATCTCATCCCTGAACAAGCGGGTTCCCGTTCCGGCAAGTCCACAACGAGCTAAGTACTCAACCTTACTCAGTACATCGAAGATGGTTATGAGGAGGGGATGGTAAATGGTGTCGTGTTTGTCGACCTCTCAGCTGCCTCTGACACAGTCAACCACAGATGTCTTCTTTGCAAGATCCTGGAGATCACAAAAGACACTCGCCTGACAGAGATGATTGAAAGCATGCTCGAGAACAGAAATTCTTTGTTGAACTAGGAGGTAATCAAAGCAGGTGGCGAAGACTCAAGAACGGCCTCCCACAGGGGAGTGTGCTCGCACCACTCCTCTTTAACATCTAAACCAACGACCAACCAAACAGTGTAGACACCCGCCGCTTCATCTATGCAGACGACCTTGGCATAGGTGAACAAGAGGCCGATTTCAAAGTTGTTGAAGAGAGACTTTCCAACGCTCTTGCAGAGTTAACCTCCGACTACGAGGGAGAACCACCTCCGTGCAAATCCATCCAACACACAGGTGTGTACCTTCCACCTGCGAAATCGCGAAGCCAAGCACCAACTGCAGGTCGGTTGGTCAGGAACCCCTCTTGAACACTGTGAACACCCAATCTACCTCTTGGGGCGTTCCATGTCAAGTGTACACATTTTCAGCGAATTTTTGACACATTGTCTCAGATTTCACTCTTTTTTTGTGCAAGTGTTTGTATCCACGGTAAAACATTATGTGTCAATTTTCAGAACTGGGGGCCAATTTTAGCCCCCCCCCCCAAATTTGGGCGCTCCAGGTTGACCCACAATCTTGCAGTGGCCATATCACAGGTTGTAGTGGTCCGATTTGGATGATCTTGGGACCAAAATGCTCGTAAAAGCGACATCTTTCGAATCGCGTAAAGTAAAATCACTCCGAAAGAGTAATTCAAAAAGTTATAGTTTGGGGCGCCCTTTGATCTTGGGCCACCGCTCCCCAGCCAAACCGATGATCTAGATTTTTTAGTGTGAGAATGCCCCTTCATATACTCCAACACCTCAGCATAAATTACAATGGGATCTCAATGGTTTCAAGTGTGATGATGGTTTTATTGTTTGGGGTCCACATATCACTAATTCTTGATTTGACATTGGGCGACGTTTATCGTCATCATTCCAATAACGTCACCTGCTGTCAGGCGACTATATGTCTGAAATTGACAATCATCATCTCTGGACTATTGTCTATATATACATATATGTATATATATATATATATATATATATATATATATATATATATATATATATATTTGCACTACAACCTATATATTGCACCATTTGCGAAAAATTATTCTGCATCTTGTGTCTATTGATTTTTAAGTGCACATTTTTTGTTAAACCATCATCGCATTAAGTTATAAATGGGCTAATCTCAGTTTTTGGATATTTTGCAGTCAGCATGGCGACTGAAGATCGAAAGGAGTTCCGAAAATACTGTTGCGATCCATTTAGCTGCCATAAAACGAAACGACGAAAACATCTTCGCAATGTGTCAAATGATATGTTGATGAAATTTTCTTCAAAGGTGAAAAAAGATGACAGACTTTGTACTTCGTGCAGAAAAAAAAACTTTCTCAGTCGTTACCAGAGCGTATTGAAGAATCATCTGCGACCAGTTCAAAATTATCATCAGAAGGTACTGTCGAAGGCATTGCAGAATCTATTTCGACAGATGAGGACGAGGAGGTTTTTGAGCGAAAAGCAGAAGTTGACCTATTAAACCAGTCGTTATCGATGAAAGGCGAAAGCCCATTCGACAAACGAAAGGTGGAAAGGAACCCAGGGTACGTTCCTGAAAAGCGAAAAAAGTGGAAGATTCTGTGCGAAAGAAATTAGAACGAGTTGCTGGACCAAGCACTGCGGAGAAAACACAAAATACAGTGTCAAAATGTGATGAAAACTGCATGCCAGAGGTGATAAAAAGCCTGAAAGAAAAATACGTTTTTCGAGCCGTTCAGAGCAAATACGTATACTGACAATATTTGCTCGGAATATGAGCATCAGATGGATGATGAGTGAATTCAGATGCTCTCAAAGAATGGCTGTTCAAGCAAAAAATTTAGAGAAAGAAAATGGTATGCGATCGTCTCCAAATCCCAAACAGGGTAAAATATTGCCTGACGAATTGAAATCCGCCGTAACCAAATTTTACCGAAGTGATAAAGTCAGCCGAATAATGCCGGGAAAAAAGAACTGTGTGGTGGTCAGGAATGAACATGGAAAAGACAAAATTCAAAAGCACTTGGTACTTAACAATATCAAGGAGCTGTTTCAGAAATTCAAAGGGAAGAACCCTGGCTTGAAAGTTGGATTCGCGAAGTTCGCCATGCTCCGTCCCTCGGAGTGTGTCCTGGCCGGTTGAGGCGGTACACACAGTGTATGTGTATGTATGATACATCAAAATGTGAAACTCATGATATTTGGTTCCAAAATGCCACAGATAGCCGAACTTCCTTGCTATCATCATGTGATAGCACACACAGTTTGTAACCCAGCACTACCGGCATGTTATTTCAGAACTTGTGAAAGTTGCCCATCAATTGAAGACTTCAAAACCGAGCTACTGAGTGCCTATGAACGAGAGGATATTGATGAAATTCAGGTTAAATGATAGACATCCACCGACAGATCTGAACAGAGCTCCATGGTCCTGCCTTTGGAAGAATACATTGATCAATTCTATGAATGCGTGGTGAAATTAGTGAGACACCACTTCATTGCCAAGGCCCAATCTCAGTTTCTCAAAAATAAGAAAGACGAAATCAGTGAAAGAGAATTTGTCATTATTGGAGACTTCTCAGAGAACTTATTTGTTTGTCGTATAGGATGCGGCCCAAGGATTCCATTGGAACTGCTCTCAAGTGACAATTCACTGACAATTCACCCCTGGGTTTACTATTTCAAATCGGACGATGGCAAATTAAACCCCGATTCATTCACGATTATATCAGAATGCAATACTCACGACGTTGTCACAGTCCACCTCTTCCAAAGAATTCTCATTGAACACTTGAAATATAGCTTTGGAAATGGAAAGAAACTTTCCTATTTCTCAGACAATAAAACTATCATCACACTTGAACCCATTGAGATCCCATTTTCATTGATGCTGAGGTGTTGGAGTATATGAAGGCGTATTCTCACACGAAAAAATCGCGACCATCGGTTTGGTTGGGGAGCGGTGGCCTAAGGTCAAAGGGCGCCCCAAACTATAACTTTTTGAATTACTTTTTCGGAGTGATTTTACTTTACGCGATTCGAAATATCTCGCTTTTACGAGCATTTTGACACCAAGATCAGCCAAATCGGAGCACTAAAACCTGTGATATGGCCTCTGGAAGATTGTGGGGTTGCTGGGGGCGCTCAAATTTGGGGGGCCCCTAAAATGGGCCCCGACGGCCCCCAGGTCTAAAAGTTGGTATTTTGAGTTTTTTCACCCAAGTGAATAAATGACCAACATATGGGGAGAAAATGAGGTATTCCTGTCGGGAGGGTATGAACACTTGACATGGAATGCCCCTCTTTTAAGACTCACATTGAGAAGACCAAGTGAGAAGACATTGAGAAGACTCACAAAGTGAGTGTGAGGAACAACATCATCAGTTCGCTCACTGGCTCAACTTGGGGTGCTGGCCCAGACATTGAAGTCAACTACACGAACTCCCTGCAACTCAACGGCTGGATATGCCTGCCCTGTATGGGAACGAGCTACACATGCAAAGAAGCTGGATCCCGTTCTCAATGTTCGCTGCCACCTCATCACAGGTTGCCTAAGACCAACACCTACGGACAGTCTGTATATCCTGGCAGGCATAGCCCCACCAGAGATATGACAAAGTGCAGCAAGTAAGAAAGAGCGTCAACAACCGGCTACAGATGAAAGACATCCTCTCTTTGGCCATATGCCAGCCCAAAGCCGTCTGAAGTTTAGAAAGAGCTTCCTGAGGTATGTCACCCCCCTTGAAACATCAATCACAAGCAGGGAAAGAGTCATTCAATGGGAAGAAAGACTGAGCAACCTTCCATTTACAACAATGGAGCTAAATGTGAGTGAGGCACTCCCCCTGGAGTAGATTCAAGCTATGCAATGTGGAAATGCCGAAACAGACTAAGATCTGGTGTTGGACGAACAAAAGTCACTCTCCCCAAATGGGGATACTTAAATGACAGGGACGCTGTGTGTAACTGCGGCACTGAACCACAAACCATGCAGCATCTCCTGACATGCCCCCTGCTGGAACAGCCCTGCACAGAATCAGATTTGGCAGAGTTTAATTTCAGGGTCAGCAATGTGCTCAGCTTTGGCTGAACCACATCTAGCCATGTGTACTGCAACTGCCGTTTTTGTGGACACGATAAGTGAGTACCAGACAACCATTGGAGTAAGTAAGTACCATACAACCATTGGAGTACTGTTCTGTGGAGTTCGCTACCATTTCCTATCAGCCCCATTGGTTCCTTCCTTTTTTCCCTCATTTTCATATCCTCTCAAACTTGCGAATTTAATGTATGTACTGTCTCTCTATTCCATGGATATCTGTATGAAAATGTGCATCCTGATGAGCGAGCTCAATGTGGCTAAGAAATGGCTTAGCTTTACGGACAATACCGAGGCAGCAACGTGCCTTTGATGCAAGTTTGATGATATGGTCCTCCCATGAAAGTTTATGGCATTTGGCAATACCAAGGAGCAAGAGAGACTGCACCTATTTTTCTGACTGTCCATAAGAAGTGGAGTGGATAATTCAATTGCCAATCCTTTTGGAGAAATGGATACTTAATACGCCACACAATATGTATGATAACACATTAATACGTGCATGTAAATAAAATGTATTTGTCATGTACAATATGTGGACAATCATTTTGCATGGGTATGTGAAAATAACGATTCATGTTCGTGTGTACGCGCAGCTGCCACCGGTTGTCATCTCCACTCACGAGTTTCTCAAACTAAGCGGAGCCTTCCCTGGTCCTCACGCACCCATATTCCGTTTTTGGCTCGGTCTTCACTGCCTTCAAAACTATTATATTGCTCTCAGCCCTCAGTCCTTTCTGTCACAGGCGAGAGGGAGGCAGCAAATCATGCCACCTCCCATCGCCACCATCGTGTGTGTGTGTGTGTGTGTGTGTGTGTGTGTGTGTGTGTGTGTGTGTGTGTGTGTGTGTGTGTGTGTGTGACACACACACAAACACACGCACGGTTGTTGGCTGTCAAATCCATGAGGGTTTTAAAAGGTGGAACGAAGTCTTTCCAGTTCTCAAAATATCCACCTGTTTCAGTAAGGGATCATGATTCATTGACCAAGTTGTGACGCTGTGTGGTTCTAAATGTTTTGTTCTGAAGACTCTTTTCAGGATCGTCACCAAGCCCCAGACAGCTTCCAACGATAGTTTGTTTGTAGTAATATTCCCAGGGATGGTTTTTAAGATCCCCTCAAGCTTTTTGATTTTTGTAATCATTCCCATTGCTCCAACTATCACTGGTACAATTTCAGCATTCTTCAGCTTCCAAGATCTTTTCGCTTTTTTCTTAGGGTTTTGGTATTTGGTCATTTTCTTGATTTCTGCATTGTTTAGGCCAAAATCGCTGGCTCCGAACACCTCAATTGGAAATGTATTATTTTTTTTTGCACCAAAGTGTGATATCCTGTCACAATGCTTGGTTTTCCACGTTCATGCTCGATGGGATCATCCGGTCATACATGAGTGTTCCTTTTTTGTTTTCAATGAATGCTTTTGGTTCATGTTTCCACGAATTTACTGGAACTGGTATGTCAAAGTTTTGGAGATGTGACAGCGGATTACTTTACAAGCTCTGTTGTGCCTTTGTGTGCACAGCTGTTCTGACATGAGTCGAGTTGACTCAGTCCTGCCATCTTCTTAAAGCCATCAGTGTGGTGTCCTTGGTCTTGGGCATTTATTGTGATTTGTTCTCTATCCCAGTTTATCTGACCTCTTCTTCGCCATTGCACCGACTTCAGTGGTGCAAATTATTCCAATTCAAGATCACGTGTTGAACTCATGCTTATGTAACAAATGCTCATGTATCCCAGCATCCTTATGGTCATGTATATAAATGCTGCACAGGCCTGGTTGCCTCCATTTATGGCTATTATGAGGACACCTCATTGACTTTGAAAGAGGGGTGATTGTTGGGCCGCGTTTGGAAGAAGCATCAGTGAGAAAGACAGCTCAACTTATTGGCTGACGTTTCAGGATCAACAGTCTGACGTGATGTCGGCATGGAACTCCAAGGGAAAGACATCATCAGCAAAAGACAACAGTCGGTGGAAGCGCATACTCCAGGATTGTGATATCCGTGAATCGATTTGAAGTGCAAGGCAAAGCAGGCTGCAGATCAATTGACTGTAAATTTCATCCTGGAGAAATGTTTATGGAGGCGCCTTTCTGCTGCTAAGTGAGCAGCCAGTTTAAAACAAAAAAGGTCCACCGAGAACTCCACAGAGCGGGATGCCATAGTCGGGTTGCAGAGCCCAACTCCCTCATCACATCTGGCAATGCATGTTTGCGAGTTCAATGGTGAAAGGGCACAGGCAATGGACTGCTCAGCAGTGGAGAATTGTTCTATGGTCAGATGAATCATCGTTCACCATGTTCTCAACAAACAGACGAGTGCACGTGTGGCACAAACCGAGAGAACTCCACAGCCTTAAGTGCTTGGCACCAACAGTGAAGAGGTTTGATGGTTCTGTAATGTTGTGGGGCACATTTTCCTGGTATTGTTTGGATGCAGTCTTTCCTTGAGAAGGCAAGGTCAATGCTCTTGCTGCTTAAAGGTACTGAAAGAATCATCTTCACCTCATGTTGCAGCAGGATTTCTGCGAGGAAGGGTTCAAACAGGTGTGAGTTGATTGACTTTCTCATGGAAGAATGGTGCCGCATCCCTCCTGCAGAATTCCAGACGCTGGTGGATTCTGCCAAGGCACATACAGGCCGTACTGACCGCACATGGTGTCCCAACGCCTACGAAGTGACTTTACATTGGTGTTGCCATCTGTTTGTCCACGACATGTGCGTTTGGTCATATCTCATTCATCATGCATCAAAATCTAAATATCGATGCTCCTGCAATTGTTTATGTTTCTGGATGTAAAAGTGTTCAAAGACCATGAGTGATTTGTTAATTTTACGATTGCAGGTGGAATTAAACACAACAAATAAGCAGGAACAGGATCTCGAGCGTCTCTCTTGTCCCATTTGCCTCGACATCACAGTTGGGCGACACAGGTGCTATCCCTGTCACCACGTTTTCTGTGTGTTGTGCCTACGAGATATGCACCGTTGCAGCTCCGGACACATCAACTGTGCGCTTTGTCGAGGCCTCATCGAACAAGAGATGTTCTCCCGAGGTAACCATCAGGGTTGGAAGATTACCAATTGCGGTTCTATAACCTCCGCGTTATTATTAAAAGGCGTGCCTCCCTGTCGCTTTGCTGATGGGTTTAATCAGATGAGAGCATGTTGTACTTCACAAACATATTGCATGTATATCTGTGAATCTCAATGAGGAAGTAAAATGAAGTGAAACGCAAAAAAAGGATATTTTATAAAACGTAGTCGTCGTCGTTGCTGGTGTAATCGTGGCTGTGGTTGTTGGTGTGTTACTTCTGTGTCCATCACGTTAAATTATAATTTAACTCCGAATACCCGAAATTTAACCCCGAATAATTATTCGGGGTTCTTACCGTCCTGCCTTTGAAACTGCTACATCAAAGTTCCATGTTCTGCGACTTCTTCACCCCCGGAAAGATGGTTTTTAAAACAGACACTGATCCAACAGGCTTCCAATACAATGGACGATTTGCTTTGCAAAGGTACAATTTTATTATTCTTTGACAGGAGGAACCCTTGAGAATGGAGTGTGACATACAAACACACACACACACACACACACACACACACACACACACACACACACACACACACACACACACACACACACACACACACACACACACACACACACAATAGGAAACAATCACAAGGTAGGAATAACAGTGTTTATATCACAGAATAACAGAGCCCAATTCAATACATTTTTGTGAGGGTACCTCATCATATTAAGACTTTCCAAGTGGTGTGTTTTTTTTTATCTTTTCTTATTCCAGCGGTTACGTTTCTGTCAATCACTGATGCTTCACAAGCATGAAGGTTTTTCTGAAAACGATATTGAGAGAACATCCATGCCATGATTTACTGTCCCTCACCTTCATTTATTGCCACCAATTTCCCACTTCAGACCTCAACCGCGAAGCTCGGGCAAGATTTCCAGAGGAATACTTTGCCAAATATATTGAGGTCAATCAATCGAGAACTCGCATTGGAGGGGAATACACTGATCACCTGCGTACGCGTTTCACATATCGGTGGTATGTTCTCAAGGTAAGGGACCATGAGAAAGTAAAATGTTTTGGATTATTTTGCACAAGATATTTGATGTCAGAAGAGCTTTGCTGATTGAATTTATAATATATTTATTTGTTCAGGCAAGAGGAAAATCAGACTGAGGTGTACATCTCAATGTGTAGATGAATAAACACACGTGGGACAGAATGTTCATTGTGCAAATGAAACAAATGATTTGAGTTGTCCATGAGGTTCACCATTCGGTAATGATGAGAAATCAGCAATCTTACACTGGAGGGAACGGCATGGAAGGACGAAATAAAAGAGAAACTCGTTCCTCATTCACACCGTGAATGGTCCAGGTGCCAGGGTTTATTCTCAGGAAAATTTACAACTGCACAAACTCTGATGCGAGGCAGGGGCGGGAAAAAATGTAGGCTGCAAAGTAGCTGATCACGACGGCTGCGCCGAAGCCCGGAGGGGCAAGGCGCGCGGAGCACGGGAGGATGTGGGAAGGGCATCCCTTCCCGCCGGGTGGCTCTGGGGGTCTCCCCCAGAAAAATTTTGATTTCTAGATGCTCTGTGGTGCATTCTGAGGGGCGTCTTGACCAGTTTCATCTGTCAATCTGCCAGACATGGCTATTTTGCAAGAAAACGATATCTAATTAATTACACACACATTTAAGAGTGGGCTACTGTTACTCTTGGTATGAATCATCGTCACGTGATACATATCCGCAAACCAAAATATACCAGTCACCCATACCTTTTGTAACGTCTCTTTTGAGACTATATATATATATATATATATATATATATATCTATATCTATATCTATATCTATATCTATATCTATATCTATGTATATATATATATATATATATCTATATATATATATATATATATATATATATATATATATATATATAAACAAATAGACTGAAAACTAAATAAATAAGTAAGTTAATAAATAAACAAAAAGACACTGTTTTTAGCATATGTGAGGTAATTTATATAATTCTTTTTGGACAGGCATGGTCATCGGTCCGAATGGATATCAGGAAATGGTTTAGTCCAGCTGGTGGTGTTGCATCCAAACCTGGTGAGGATGATGATACCATGCCAGGTACATCAACAGCTGCAGATGAAGACAAACAGTCTGAGGCAGATACAGAAAGTGTAGAAGATGAATCAAGAGAATACGAATTGGAAAGAAGTACTTCTGAAGGAAGTGAAAACACAAATGACCCTCCAGCAGATAACTCAAATCCATCGACAACCAACAGTGATCAAAGATGTTTTGTCCACCTTCACAGACATGGGAGACACTTAGTTTACTGTGATCCTTGTTTGAAGGAGTCTCATGTTGTGAAAAGGTATGCGCCAAAGGGGAAATTACCTCCTATCACCCTACCCAGAGGAACTGTGTACCGAAAAGCTGTCACAGATGTTCATGTTAAATCTGAAATGCACAGACAAGTCATTAAAAAACAAAGACTAGATTCACTTTCCAGGATGGAAGTTGCGCAAGTCTCTCATTTGGATAAATTAATATCAACAGCAAATGAAGACCTTGCAAACAAAATTGGCAGTCTACTAATTCTGGTGTACGGAGATGGCAAGAAGCTGTCTCTATCCGCAAATTCCTTCCCCATGAGAGTAGTGACTTACAGAAAGTCACACAGCTTCAGCTTCAATGATCCTTCCCAGGAAGTAAAGCTTGACAAGGACCTCCAGTATGTGACCCCGGCGAGCCACCTCGAGTTGCTCAAGTGCATTGCAGAGTCAGATAGACAATTACTATCCCAAAATATTCACAATTCCATTGCCATTTCACTCAGGTGTGACGGCTCCATGGACAGAACCCAGGTAGACAAGATTTATGTGTTGGCTTTGCTGATAACCGTGAGTGGGGATGAAGATACCATTTTCCTTGGTACTCAGGAACCTGAGACTCGGGGAGCTCATGGTGTGTTCACTGCGGTGGAACAGGCTTGCAATAACACTGTTGGCAAAGAAGCAACCCAAAAGATCTTCTCCAATATGTCTTCCATAGTGACAGATGAAGCAAGTGTGAACACTGGTGACAAGAATGGGACTTGAGCAGCATTTGACAGAATTGAGTCAGAGGTTCCAAAGATGAAGATTTGGTGTGCAGTTCATAGGTCCCAACTTGCATGGAAATCAATCACTGGAAAATACGGCAAAATTAAATCAGTCAACTGATCCAAACACTCAGTGAGATATCATCATTCTTCCACACCTCAGGGGTGAAAACAAGAGAGTTGAATGCCCTTGTCGTCAAACAAGGACTGAAGTGCTGTGCCTTGCCAAGGGTGTTTGAAATACGCTGGACAGAGTTCACGTTATCTCTTGTCAATACAATCTTGACTTCATGGCATGTTCTGGTTCTATACTTCCGGGAATCGGAAGATAAAGCAGCTTATGGTTTCCTGACGCTTTTGACCAACAAATCTGTGCTTGAGCAAATGGCATTTGTTGCCGATGTACGAGCTGTGTTTTCACGATTTCAGAAGAAGATTCAGTCGGACAGTGTGACCCTGCTTAACTTGGATATTAAAACATCTCGTGACATCAAACGAAACTCAAGGAAACTCCACTGCTGGGTGGCTGGGTTGCCACCTTGCAGACACAACTGGAATCCACAGAGGAAGAGGGGCATGCCACCGACTGACTGAAGAATATCGCATTTGGTGAGCCTTTTTCTTAACAATCAACATTTTTTCGTCTTTAGAAGTTTTTTCGTAACTATCAACAAGAAAAATTCGTCAAATATTAAACCATTCAAACTCTATGACCACCGACGTATTCTTTTTAAATTCCGATCAGGATGTTTACCGCTTGCTCTGGAAACCGGCCGTTTTAAAAAACCAAAAACTGCACTGTGTGATCGAAAATGCGCTCTGTACAATAGCGGGAAAGTTGAAGATGAAATTCACTTTCTAATGGAATGAAATATCTCAGATTCCAATCAATTTTTAATTTTAATGGGAGATGAACGATTACAACCAATCTAATCTAAATATATATGTGATTATGTGTTTACAGGTGAGGAAAGAGGACGCCGAAGCAAAGACCACCACCTCTTTGTTAGTGGCAAAAGGGACAATGCAGCCATACAAAACGAGCTTGTGCAATCCCTGTCAGAGTTCCTGGTACAGCGGTTTGACAGTGACATTGACCAAGCACATGATGGAGGTACTGGTACCCTTCTTGAAGCTACAAGATGCTGACATCAAGGCTGTTCATCAGCTGATATGTCCAGATTTGGACCTTGAGGAACTCGGTATGGAATACCAAGATCTTGTGTCTTCTGGACAAGGAAAAGACTTAACTCTCAACAAGCTGGTCAAGTATCTGGTGTCAAAAGAACTGTTTCCAAATCTGGTGAAGGCATTAAGCAGAGTTGTGGCTGCCAAGCCTCATTCAGCAGATGTTGAGCGTCTTATAAGTAGCAGCAATGCTCTGAAAATATGTGAAAGATCAAGAATGTCAGTGGAGACGGAAAATCTGAATTTGTACATACATTACAACATGCCACCATTAGAAGCATTTGATCCAAGGGAGGCGGTTATGATTTGGCTGTCATCAAAGGCACGCAGAAACAAAAGCCATGACAAAGCAAAGTGTCAAGTCCACTTCAAGGGAGTTTTCACAGAAGCAGAACACAAAGTAGAGGATGACGAGCCTGATGAGGTGGAGGTTCCACCCAAGAAGAAGGTCAAGAAATTCTAACTTCTTACAATTTTGCTTACTTGGACAGGTTCAAATGTTCATTTTCGTTAAGTTCTACAGATTTTGTTTAATCTTACTCATGCCAAAGACAGCTAGCGAGTTGGACTTACCTGAAACTTGGTTCTAATACTTGTCATAGTCAACCTCAGGATCAGGTTTGTGATTTTGTTCTTTGTGTGACTATGAGCAATCACTTGTGGTTTCACATCGACTGTAAATACGTTTGATAATCCTCACTGTTTAAGATATAATTTGTAATGTGAAATGTAGTAGTCGATGTCATATATTATGATTTATGTAATATGTATGATTGCATTATATTGTAAGGTTAATAAAAAAAAAAGTTTTGGTCAGCTATCAAACTATCAGTGACGTCTATTGTGGTTCCTTCCTAGTTTATGACACCCTAGCCATGCAAATTCAAACAAAGAACAAATTGACAACTGCACAAATCTGGATTTACAACTGCACATTTTGAATTTACAACTGCACAAAAGGGGTACAAGTGCACATTAGAATAAACCCTGCCAGGTGCTGAAACCCCTTAATCACCACCATCTCAGCCTCATTCTTACCTTCCACAAAGAAACGGGGCTTCGACAAGGCCAGTGAAGAGTTCTTGTGGGACACTTTCTTGTCTCATTCCAGCAGGTGGAACAATTTGTTGGTTTGGTGACGTCATCAAATTCCCTGCCCATTGTCATCATGCTCGAAGGTGGATATAACACCGATGAAAGCAAGGAGTGGATGGAGAGAGGACAATCTTGATGCCCTTTGAAGACCAAATAGGTTTTTTTCGGAGATAAAACGAAAGCTCATGGAAGAGGTAGAATACAGAATGGATCATGATGCAATTGAAAAACAGGAACAGTGGAGAGAGAGTGGGGCAGAAGAGAACAGCGTGGGGGTGGGGGACCATCAGCAGGGTTAATTTATTCATTCCATCTCACGTAACTGCTATAATTTGTCTTTTGACCCACAGCGGACTGTTACAAGACGGAGACTGCCAGTGGATGCGGTAAAACATAATATAATTTGATCTCACACAAGGTATAGTTACGATTATGGAGGTAGATGATTTAATAGGATTTAATAGTACCGGATTTAATAGTTCCGATTGGATTGTTTTGTGGAGCATTGTCCATGGTCAGAGGCACCTCGATGTATTTAAGTCAGGGAATCTGTCAGCATTAGTGTTACGTTTCACCACACGAGGAGTGGTGCGGTGTGAATTAGCTTCGGGAGTAAAAATAAGTTCCCCTGTACATGATTAAACTCTGTCATTTTTCCTATGTCTTTATATTCCAAGCCAGGCCGGAAGCGGGGGACCGAGTCCCCGAAAAAACAACAGAAGAAGCACCGCCCTCCCTGGTTTGGAGATCGACGAAGGCCACGCCCCGGGGGCAGAGGAGACAGAGGACAAGAAAGAGAGTCCCACCTTTGAAACAGCTACGTCAAAGTTCCATGTCCTGCAACTTCTTCACCGCCCGGAAAGACGGTTTTCAAAACAGACACTTATCCAACAGGCTTCCAAGAGAATGGATGAGTAGCTTTCCAAAGGTACAATTTTATTACTCTTTGACAGCAGGAACCGTTGAGAAAGAAGTGTGACACACACACACTCAAGAGGTTGGACTCACAGTGTATATTAGAGGCCTTTTCGGGACATTTTTGTGAGGGTACCTCATCATTTTTGAGACTTTCCCAGCGAGAAGCTTTGTTACTGCTTCTGGAATGGTGCAACAGTTTGCTGTGGACTTTAAGAAAAGGATTGAGTGCTCCGGTGACCAAGTAGATACATATGAGCTGTCTGGCGGAGCACGAATCAACCGCATCTTCCATGAACGCTTTCCTTTTGAGCTGGTTCAGGTGTGTTTGATGCGACTGCAATGACTTGGCTCAAAGTGTTGTGCTGATTCTGAAACCCCCCTTTTACCAGACAACTGTCACTTTACCATACAACCTATTTAGGACCGGCATTGACAATCATATCTGCAAACATCGACGGGTGTTGATCTGCTAAACAAAACATCTTAGCCAAGTTGTGCAGCAAGTAGCAGTGTGATGTTCTCTGCTTGCAAGAGACGCACAGAGGAAGTGAAAACAACCGCCCCACCATACCTGGCATGGTCCTGGCCATCGAGCGACCCCACCGACAATATGGCCATGCTGTATTTGTGAAAGCAGGCTTAGTTAGAGAAGCAACATCTATGTCAGAAGACCATGACATCGAAGTCTTATCAGCTGAGTGAAGCAGTGTCGTAGTAACATCTGTCAACAAACCACCACCTGGAGACTTTATGTTCCCTCAACCAGCCTCCCAAGTACACAGCAAACCACAGATCATTATTGGTGATTTCAATAGCCACAGCACCCAGTGGGGGAACTCTGACATGAACAAGGATGGAGAAGCAGTGGAGGACTGGATGGATACCAACCAATTCGGTCTTATCCACGACCCTAAGCTACCACACTTGCTCCACAGTGCTCGCTGGAAATGTGGCTTCAACCCAGATCTTGCCATGGCTTCAAGAAACGTCGCTGGACTGTGTAAGAAGATTGTGCTCGACCCCATTCCATCAAGTCAACACCGTCCCGTTGGGATCCAAGTCAATGCAGCTGCAGTCCCAACCACCACCCCCTTTAAAAGGCGCTTTAACTGCAAGAAAGCAGACTGGAAAAAAATTTACCAACGAGCTGGAAGAGAAGATCAAATATACAAGACCAATAAGCAAGAACTACGACCTGTTTGCGAACCTGATACTGAAAACTGCCCGGAAACATCTCCCACAAGGCTGTAGAGTTGAATATATACCTGGACTTTCAATGGAATGTGCAGGACTCTATGATGACTATATCAGCATGTTTGAAGTAGACCCTTTCTCCGAAGATACAACAGCCCAAGGTGAGAAGGTGATGGAAAGCATTGCCCAAGAGCGACGTAAGACCTGGAATGCTCTTATTGAGTCTATTGACATGTCAAAAACAGCAAGAAAGCATGGTCACTAATTCACAAGCTATGTGGCAATTCTAAATCAGTTTCTCAGCACCCAAAAACCACTGCAAATCAAGTGGCCAACCAATTGCTGAAGAATGGAAAGAGTGGAAAGAGAGAGAAGAAGATCAAGCGAAACCGTAAGAAATACAGTGAAGATCGTGGTTTCACAAGACCACTTACTATGGGAGAGCTGGAAGCAGGAATCTGTACCCTCAAACCGTGAAAGGCAACAGGGCTGGATAAGATTGCAAGTGAGCAGATTAAGCACTTTGGTCATGAGGCAAAGAAGTGGCTTCCACAGCTCTTTAACGAATGCTGAGTAACACACAAGCTCCCAAAGATCTGGAAGAAAGCCCACATTAAAGCACTGCTGAAATCTGGGAAAGATCCATCCGCTACTAAGAATTTCTGACCAATCTCACTCCTGAGTCACACCTATAAGCTTTTCGAACGCCTGATCCTGAACAAAATTGGCCCTGCTGTCGATGGACATCTCATCCCTGAACAAGCAGGTTCCCGTCCCGGCAAGTCCACAACGAGCTAAGTACTCAACCTTACTCAGTACATCGAAGATGGTTATGAGGAGGGGATGGTAAATGGTGTCGTGTTTGTCGACCTCTCAGCTGCCTCTGACACAGTCAACCACAGATGTCTTCTTTGCAAGATCCTGGAGATCACAAAAGACACTCGCCTGACAGAGATGATTGAAAGCATGCTCGAGAACAGACAATTCTTTGTTGAACTAGGAGGTAATCAAAGCAGGTGGCGAAGACTCAAGAACGGCCTCCCACAGGGGAGTGTGCTCGCACCACTCCTCTTTAACATCTAAACCAACGACCAACCAAACAGTGTAGACACCCGCCGCTTCATCTATGCAGACGACCTTGGCATAGGTGAACAAGAGGCCGATTTCAAGGTTGTTGAAGAGAGACTTTCCAACGCTCTTGCAGAGTTAACCTCCGACTCCGAGGGAGAACCACCTCCGTGCAAATCCATCCAACACACAGGTGTGTACCTTCCACCTGCGAAATCGCGAAGCCAAGCACCAACTGCAGGTCGGTTGGTCAGGAACCCCTCTTGAACACTGTGAACACCCAATCTACCTCTTGGGGCGTTCCATGTCAAGTGTACACATTTTCAGCGAATTTTTGACACATTGTCTCAGATTTCACTCTTTTTTTGTGCATGTGTTTGTATCCACGGTAAAACATTATGTGTCAATTTTCAGAACTGCGGGCCCATTTTAGCCCCCCCCCAAATTTGGGCGCTCCAGGTTGACCCACAATCTTGCAGTGGCCATATCACAGGTTGTAGTGGTCCGATTTGGATGATCTTGGGACCAAAATGCTCGTAAAAGCGACATCTTTCGAATCGCGTAAAGTAAAATCACTCCGAAAGAGTAATTCAAAAAGTTATAGTTTAGGGCGCCCTTTGATCTTGGGCCACCGCTCCCCAGCCAAACCGATGATCCAGATTTTTTAGTGTGAGAATGCCCCTTCATATACTCCAACACCTCAGCATAAATTACAATGGGATCTCAATGGTTTCAAGTGTGATGATGGTTTTATTGTTTGGGGTCCACATATCACTAATTCTTGATTTGACATTGGGCGACGTTTGTCGTCATCATTCCAATAACGTCACCTGCTGTCAGGCGACTATATGTCTGAAATTGACAATCATCATCTCTGGACTATTGTATGTATATATATATATATATATATATATATATATATATATATATATATATATATATATATATATATATATATATATATATATATATATATATATATATATATATTGCACCATTTGCGAAAAATTATTCTGCCTCTTGTGTCTATTGATTTTTAAGTGCACATTTTTTGTATAACCATCATCGCATTAAGTTATAAATGGGCTAATCTCAGTTTTTGGATATTTTGCAGTCAGCATGGCGACTGAAGATCGAAAGGAGTTCCGAAAATACTGTTGCGGTCCATTCAGCTGCCATAAAACGAAACAACGAAAAGATCTTCGCAATGTGTCAAATGATATGTTGATGAAATTTTCTGCAAAGGTGAAAAAAGATGACAGACTTTGTACTTCGTGCAGAAAAAAAACTTTCTCAGTCGTTACCAGAGCGTATTGAAGAATCATCTTCGACCAGTTCAAAATTATCATCAGAAGGTACTGTCGAAGGCATTGCAGGATCTATTTCGACAGATGAGGACGAGGAGGTTTTTGAGCGAAAGGCAGAAGTTGACCTATTAAACCAGTCGTTATCGATGAAAGGCGAAAGCCCATTCGACAAACGAAAGGTGGAAAGGAACCCAGGGTACGTTCCTGAAAAGCGAAAAAAGTGGAAGATTCTGTGCGAAAGAAATTAGAACGAGTTGCTGGACCAAGCACTGCGGAGAAAACACAAAATACAGTGTCAAAATGTGATGAAAACTGCATGCCAGAGGTGATAAAAAGACTGAAAGAAAAATACGTTTTTCGAGCCGTTCAGAGCAAATACGTATACTGACAATATTTGCTAGGAATATGAGCATCAGATGGATGATGCGTGAATTCAGATGCTCTCAAAGAATGGCTGTGCAAGCAAAAAATTTAGAGAAAGAAGATGGTATGCGATCGTCTCCAAATCCCAAACAGGGTAAAATATTGCCTGACGAATTGAAATCCGCCGTAACCAAATTTTACCGAAGTGATAAAGTCAGCCGAATAATGCCAGGAAAAAAGAACTGTGTGGTGGTCAGGAATGAACATGGAAAAGACAAAATTCAAAAGCACTTGGTACTAAACAATATCAAGGAGCTGTTTCAGAAATTCAAAGGGAAGAACCCTGGCTTGAAAGTTGGATTCGCGAAGTTCGCCATGCTCCATCCCTCGGAGTGTGTCCTGGCCGGTTGAGGCGGTACACACAGTGTATGTGTATGTATGATACATCAAAATGTGAAACTCATGATGTTTGGTTCCAAAATGCCACAGATAGCCGAACTTCCGAGCTATCATCATGTGATAGCACACATAGTTTGTAACCCAGCACTACCGGCATGTTATTTCAGAACTTGTGAAAGTTGCCCATCAATTGAAGACTTCAAAACCGAGCGACTGAGTGCCTATGAACGAGAGGATATTGATGAAATTCAGGTTAAATGATAGACATCCACTGACAGATCTGAACAGAGCTCCATGGTCCTGCCTTTGGAAGAATACATTGATCAATTCTATGAATGCGCGGTGAAATTAGTGAGACACCACTTCATTGCCAAGGCCCAATCTCAGTTTCTCAAAAATAAGAAAGACGAAATCAGTGAAAGAGAATTTGTCATTATTGGAGACTTCTCAGAGAACTTATTTGTTTGTCGTATAGGATGCGGCCCAAGGATTCCATTGGAACTGCTCTCAAGTGACAATTCACCCCTGGGTTTACTATTTCAAATCGGACGATGGCAAATTAAACCCCGATTCATTCACGATTATATCAGAATGCAATACTCACGACGTTGTCACAGTCCACCTCTTCCAAAGAATTCTCATTGAACACTTGAAATATAGCTTTGGAAATGGAAAGAAACTTTCCTATTTCTCAGACAATAAAACTATCATCACACTTGAACCCATTGAGATCCCATTTTCATTGATGCTGAGGTGTTGGAGTATATGAAGGCGTATTCTCACACGAAAAAATCGCGACCATCGGTTTGGCTGGGGAGCGGTGGCCTAAGGTCAAAGGGCGCCCCAAACTATAACTTTTTGAATTACTTTTTCGGAGTGATTTTACTTTACGCGATTCGAAATATCTCGCTTTTACGAGCATTTTGACACCAAGATCAGCCAAATCGGAGCACTAAAACCTGTGATATGGCCTCTGGAAGATTGTGGGGTTGCTGGGGGCGCTCAAATTTGGGGGGCCCCTAAAATGGGCCCCGACGGCCCCCAGGTCTAAAAGTTGGTATTTTGAGTTTTTTCACCCAAGTGAATAAATGAACAACATATGGGGAGAAAATGAGGTATTTGTGTCGGGAAGGTATGAACACTTGACATGGAATGCCCCTCTTTTAAGACTCACATTGAGAAGACCAAGTGAGAAGACATCGAGAAGACTCACAAAGTGAGTGTGAGGAACAACATCATCAGTTCGCTCACTGGCTCAACTTGGGGTGCTGGCCCAGACATTGAAGTCAACTACACTAACTCCCTGCAACTCAACGGCTGGATATGCCTGCCCTGTATGGGAACGAGCTACACATGCAAAGAAGCTGGATCCCGTTCTCAATGTTCGCTGCCGCCTCATCACAGGTTGCCTCAGACCAACACCTACGGACAGTCTGTATATCCTGGCAGGCATAGCCCCACCAGAGATATGACAAAGTGCAGCAAGTAAGAAAGAGCGTCAACAACCGGCTACAGATGAAAGACATCCTCTCTTTGGCCATATGCCAGCCCAAAGCCGTCTGAAGTTTAGAAAGAGCTTCCTGAGGTATGTCACCCCCCTTGAAACATCAATCACAAGCAGGGAAAGAGTCATTCAATGAGAAGAAAGACTGAGCAACCTTCCATTTACAACAATGGAGCTAAATGTGAGTGAGGCACTCCCCCTGGAGTAGATTCAAGCTATGCAATGTGGAAATGCCTAAACAGACTAAGATCTGGTGTTGGACGAACAAAAGTCACTCTCCCCAAATGGGGATACTTAAATGACAGGGACGCTGTGTGTAACTGTGGCACTGAACCACAAACCATGCAGCATCTCCTGACATGCCCCCTGCTGGAACAGCCCTGCACAGAATCAGATTTGGCAGAGTTTAATTTCAGGGTCAGCAATGTGCTCAGCTTTGGCTGAACCACATCGAGCCATGTGTACTGCAACTGCCGTTTTTGTGGACACGATAAGTGAGTACCAGACAACCATTGGAGTAAGTAAGTACCATACAACCATTGGAGTACT
Source organism: Eptatretus burgeri (assembly GCF_056783735.1). NCBI lineage: Eukaryota > Metazoa > Chordata > Myxini > Myxiniformes > Myxinidae > Eptatretus > Eptatretus burgeri. The sequence continues at coordinate 141,198,527 of NC_140961.1, forward strand.
GTTCTGTGGAGTTCGCTACCATTTCCTATCAGCCCCATTGGTTCCTTCCTTTTTTCCCTCATTTTCATATCCTCTCAAACTTGCGAATTTAATGTATGTACTGTCTCTCTATTCCATGGATATCTGAATGAAAATGTGCATCCTGATGAGCGAGCTCAATGTGGCTAAGAAATGGCTTAGCTTTACGGACAATACCGAGGCAGCAACGTGCCTTTGATGCAAGTTTGATGATATGGTCCTCCCATGAAAGTTTATGGCATTTGGCAATACCAAGGAGCAAGAGAGACTGCACCTATTTTTCTGACTGTCCATAAGAAGTGGAGTGGATAATTAAATTGCCAATCCTTTTGGAGAAATGGATACTTAATACGCCACACAATATGTATGACAACACATTAATACGTGCATGTACATAAAATGTATATGTCATGTACAATATGTGGACAATCATTTTGCATGGGTATGTGAAAATAACGATTCATGTTCGTGTGTACGTGCAGCTGCCACCGGTTGTCATCTCCACTCACGAGTTTCTCAGACTAAGCGGTGTCTTCCCTGGTCCTCACGCACCCATATTCCGTTTTTGGCCTTCACTGCCTTCAAAACTATTATATTGCTCTCAGCCCTCAGTCCTTTCTGTCACAGGCGAGAGGGAGGCAGCAAATCATGCCACCTCCCATCGCCACCATCGTGTGTGTGTGTGTGTGTGTGTGTGTGTGTGTGTGTGTGTGTGTGTGTGTGTGTGACACACACACAAACACACGCACGGTCGTTGGCTGTCAAATCCATGAGGGTTTTAAAAGGTGGAACGAAGTCTTTCCAGTTCTCAAAATATCCACCTGTTTCAGTAAGGGATCATGATTCATTGACCAAGTTGTGACGCTGTGTGGTTCTCAATGTTTTGTTCTGAAGACTCTTTTCAGGATCGTCACCAAGCCCCAGACAGCTTCCAACGATAGTTTGTTTGTAGTAATATTCCCAGGGATGGTTTTTAAGATCCCCTCAAGCTTTTTTATTTTTGTAATCATTCCCATTGCTCCAACTATCACTGGTACAATTTCAGCATTCTTCAGCTTCCAAGATCTTTTCGCTTTTTTCTTAGGGTTTTGGTATTTGGTCATTTTCTTGATTTCTGCATTGTTTAGGCCAAAATCGCTGGCTCCGAACACCTCAATTGGAAATGTATTTTTTTTTTTGCACCAAAGTGTGATATCCTGTCACAATGCTTGGTTTTCCACGTTCATGCTCAATGGGATCATCCGGTCATACATGAGTGTTCCTTTTTTGTTTTCAATGAATGCTTTTGGTTCATGTTTCCACGAATTTACTGGAACTGGTATGTCAAAGTTTTGGAGATGTGACAGCGGATTACTTTACAAGCTCTGTTGTGCCTTTGTGTGCACAGCTGTTCTGACATGAGTCGAGTTGACTCAGTCCTGCCATCTTCTTAAAGCCATCAGTGTAGTGTCCTTGGTCTTGGGCATTTATTATGATTTGTTCTCTATCCCAGTTTATCTTACCTCTTCTTCGCCATTGCACCGAGTTCAGTGGTGCAAATTATTCCAATTCAAGATCACGTGTTGAACTCATATTGATGTAGACAAATGCTCATGTATCCCAGCATCCTTATGGTCATGCATATAAATGCTGCACAGGCCTGGTTGCCTCCATTTATGGCGTGCATGAGGACACCTCAGTGACTTTGAAAGAGGGGTGATTGTTGGGCCACGTTTGGAAGGAGCATCAGTGAGAAAGACAGCTCAACTTACTGGCTGACGTTTCAGGATCAACAGTGTCTGACGTGATGTCGGCATGGAACTCCAAGGGAAAGACATCATCAGCAAAAGACAACAGTGGGTGGAAGCGGATACTCCATATTGTGATATCCATGAATCTATTCGAAGTGCAAGGCAAAGCAGGCTGCAGATCAATTGACTGTAAATTTCATCCTGGAGAAATGTTTATGGAGGCGCCTTTCTCCTGCGAAGTGAGCAGCCAGTTTCAACAAAAAAGGTCCGTCAAGAACTCCACAGAGCGGGATACCATAGTGGGGTTGCAGAGCCCAACTCTCTCATCACATCTGGCAATGCATGTTTGCGAGTTAATTGGTGAAAGGGCACAGGAAATGGACTGCTCAGGATTGGAGAATTGTTCTATGGTCAGATGAATCATCCTTCACCATGTTCTCAACAAACAAACGAGTGCACGTGTGGCACAAACCGAGAGAACTCCACAGCCTTAAGTGCTTGGCACCAACATTGAAGAGTTCTGATGGTTCTGTAATGTTGTGGGGCACATTTCCCTGGTATTGTTTGGATGCAGTCATTCCTTGAGAAGGCAAGGTCAATGCTCTTGCTGCTTAAAGGTACTTAAAGAATCATCTTCACCTCATGTTGCAGCAGGATTTCTGCGAGGAAGGGTTCAAACAGGTGTGAGTTGTTTGACTTTCTCATGGAAGAATGGTACCGCATCCCTCCTGCAGAATTCCACACGCTGGTGGATTCTGCCAAGGCACATACAGGCCGTACTGACCGCACATGGTGGCCCAACGGCCTACGAAGTGACTTTACATTGGTGTTGCCATCTGTTTGTCCACGACACGCGCGTTTGGTCATATCTCATTCATCATGCTTCAGAATTTAAATATCAATGCTCCTGCAATTGTTTATGTTTCTGGATAGAAAAGTGTTCAACGACCATGAGTGGTTTGTTAATTTTACGATTGCAGGTGGAAATAAACACAACAAATAAGCAGGAACAGGATCTCGAGCGTCTCTCTTGTCCCATTTGCCTCGACATCACAGTTGGGCGACACAGGTGCGATCCCTGTCACCACGTTTTCTGTGTGTTGTGCCTACGAGATATGCACCGTCGCAGCTCCGGACACATCAACTGTGCGCTTTGTCGAGGCCTCATCGAACAAGAGATGTTCTCCCGAGGTAACCATCAGGGTTGGAAGATTACCAATTGCTGTTTTATAACCTCGTAGTTATTATTAAAAGGCGTGCCTCCCTGTCGCTTTGCTGATGGGTTTAATCAGATGAGAGCATGTTGTACTTCACAAACATATTGCATGTATATCTATGAATCTCAATGAGGATGTAAAATGAAGTGAAACGCAAAAAAAGGATATTTTATAAAACGTAGTCGTCGTCGTTGCTGGTGTAATCGTGGCTGTGGTTGTTGGTGTGTTACTTCTGTGTCCATCACGCTAAATTATTCGGGGTTCTTACCGTCCTACCTTTGAAACTGCTACGTCAAAGTTCCATGTCCTGCGACTTCTTCACGCCCAGGAAAGATGGTTTTTTAAACAGACACTGATGCAACAGGCTTCCAAGAGAATGGATGATTTGCTTTCCAAAGGTACAATTTTATTATTCTTTGACAGTAGGAACCCTTGAGAATGGAGTGTGACGCGCGCACAAACACACACACACACACACACACACACACACACACACACACACACACACACACACACACACACACACACACACACACACACACACAATAGGAAACAATCACAAGGTAGGAATAACAGTGTTTATATCACAGAATAACAGAGCCCAATTCAATACATTTTTGAGAGGGTACCTCATCATATTACGATTTTCCCAGTGGTGTGTTTTTATTTATCTTTTCTAAGTTCTCTTCTATACCCAACGGTTATGTTTCTGTCATTCACTGGTGCTTTGCAAGCACGAAGGTTTTGCTGAAAACAATATTGAGAGAACATCCGTGCCATGATCTACTGTCCATCCCCTTCCTTTATTGTTACCTGTTTCCCACTTCAGACCTCGACCGCGAAGCTCAGGCAAGATTTCCAGAGGAATACTTTGCCAAATATATTGAGGTCAATCAATCGAGAACTCGCATTGGAGGGGAATACACTGATCACCTGCGTACGCATTTCGCATACCGGTGGCATGTTCTCAAGGTAAGGGACCATGAGAAAGTAAAATGTTTTGGATTATTTTGCACAAGATATTTGATGTCAGAAGAGCTTTGCTGATTGAATTTATAATATATTTATTTGTTCAGGCAAGAGGAAAATCAGACTGAGGTGTACATCTCAATGTGTAAATGAATAAACACACGTGGGACAGAATGTTCATTGCGCAGATGAAACAAATGATTTGAGCTGCCCATGAGGTTCACCATTCGGTAATGATGAGAAATCAGCAATCTTACACTGGAGGGAACGGCATGGAAGGAGGAAATAAAAGAGAAACTCGTTCCTCATCCACACCGTGAATGGTCCAGGTGCCAGGGTTTATTCTAAGGAAAATTTACAACTGCACAAACTCTGATGCGAGGCAGGGGCGGGAAAAAATGGAGGCTGCGAAGTAGCCGATCAGCCGTCATGGCGCGGAGCGCGGAAGGGTGTGGGAAGGGCATCCCTTCCCGCCGGGCGGCTCTGGGGGTCTCCCCCAGAAAAATTTTGATTTCTAGATGCTCTGTGGTGCATTCTGAGGGGTGTCTTGACCAGTTTTATCTGTCAATCTGCCAGACATGGCTATTTTGCAAGAAAACGATATCTAATTAATTATACACACACTTAAGAGTGGGCTACTGTTATTCTTGGTATGAATCATCGTCACGTGACACATATCCGCAAACCAAAATATACCAGTCACCCATACCTTTTGTAACTTCTCTTTTCAGACTACAGATATATAAATATATATATATATATATATATATATATATATATATATATATATATATATATATATATATATATATATATATATATATATAAATAAACAAATAGACTGAAAACTAAATAAATAAGTAAGTTAATAAATAAACAAATAGACACTGTTTTTAGTATATGTGAGGTAATTTATATAATTCTTTTTGGACAGGCATGGTCATCGGTCAGAATGGATATCAGGAAATGGTTTAGTCCAGCTGGTGGTGTAGCATCCAAACCTGGTGAGGATGATGATACCATGCCAGGTACATCAACAGCTGCAGATGAAGACAAACAGTCTGAGGCAGATACAGAAAGTGTAGAAGATGAATCAAGAGAATACGAATTGGAAAGAAGTACTTCTGAAGGAAGTGAAAACACAAATGACCCTCCAGCAGATAACTCAAATCCATCGACAACCAACAGTGATCAAAGATGTTTTGTCCACCTTCACAGACATGGGAGACACTTAGTTTACTGTGATCCTTGTTTGAAGGAGTCTCATGTTGTGAAAGGTTTGCGCCAAAGGGGAAATTACCTCCTATCACCCTACCCAGAGGAACTGTGTACCAAAGAGCTGTCACAGATGTTCATGTTAATCCTGAAATGCACAGACAAGTCATTAAAAAACAAAGACTAGATTCACTTTCCAAGATGGAAGTTGCGCAAGTCTCTCATTTGGATAAATTAATATCAACAGCAAATGAAGACCTTGCAAACAAAATTGGCAGTCTACTAATTCTGGTGTACGGAGATGGCAAGAAGCTGTCTCTATCTGCAAATTCCTTCCCCATGAGAGTAGTGACTTACAGAAAGTCACACAGCTTCAGCTTCAATGATCCTTCCCAGGAAGTAAAGCTTGACAAGGACCTCCAGTATGTGACCCCGGCGAGCCACCTCGAGTTGCTCAAGTGCATTGCAGAGTCAGATAGACAATTACTATCCCAAAATATTCACAATTCCATTGCCATTTCACTCAGGTGTGACGGCTCCGTGGACAGAACCCAGGTAGACAAGATTTATGTGTTGGCTTTGCTGATAACCGTGAGTGGGGATGAAGATACCATTTTCCTTGGTGCTCATGAACCTGAGATTCGGAGAGCTCATGGTGTGTTCAATGCAGTGGAACAGGCTTGCAATAACACTGTTGGCAAAGAAGCAACCCAAAAGATCTTCTCCAATATGTCTTCCATCGTGACAGATGGAGCAAGTGTGAACATTGGTGACAAGAATGGGACTTGAGCAGCATTTGACAGAATTGAGTCAGAGGTTCCAAAGATGAACATTTGGTGTGCAGTTCATCGGTCCCAACTTGCATGGAAATCAATCACTGGAAAATACGGCAAAATTAAATCAGTCATCTGATCCAAACACTCAGTGGGATATCATCATTCTTCCACACCTCAGGGGTGAAAACAAGAGAGTTGAATGCCCTTGCAGTCAAACAAGGACTGAAGTGCTGTGCCTTGCCAAGGGTGTTTGAAATACGCTGGACAGAGTTCACGTTATCTCTTGTCAATACAATCTTGACTTCCTGGCATGTTCTGGTTCTGTACTTCCGGGAATCGGAAGATAAAGCAGCTAATGGTTTCCTGACGCTATTGACCAACAAATCTGTGCTTGAGCAAATGGCATTTGTTGCCGATGTACGAGCTGTGTTTTCACGATTCCAGAAGAAGATTCAGTCGGACAGTGTGACCCTGCTTAACTTGGATATTAAAACATCTCTTGTGACATCAAACGAAACTCAAGGAAACTCCACTGCTGGGTGGCTGGGTTGTCACCTTGCAGACACAACTGGAGTCCACAGAGGAAGAGGGGCATGCCACCCACTGACTGAAGAATATCACACTTGGTGAGCCTTTTTCTTAACAATCAACATTTTTTCGTCTTTAAAAGTTTTTTCGTAACTATCAACAAGAAAAATCGTCAAATATTAAACCATTCAAACTCTATGACCACCGACGTATTCTTTTTAAATTCCGATCAGGATGTTTACCGCTTGCTCTGGAAACCGGCCGTTTTAATAAACCAAAAACTGCACTGTGTGATAGAAAATGCGCTCTGTACAATAGCGGGAAAGTTGAAGATGAAATTCACTTTCTCATGGAATGAAATATCTCAGATTCCAATCAATTTTTAATTTTAATGGGAGATGAACGATTACAACCAATCCAATCTAAATATATGAAAAAAAAAATATATATATATATATATATATACATATGTGATTATGTGTTTACAGGTGAGGAAAGAGGACGCCGAAGCAAAGACCACCACCTCTTTATTAGTGGCAAAAGGGACAATGCAGCCATACAAAACGAGCTTGTGCAATCCCTGTCAGAGTTCCCAGTACAGCGGTTTGACAGTGACATTGACAAGCACATGATGGAGGTACTGGCACCCTTCTTGAAGCTACAAGATGCTGATATCAAGGCTGTTCATCAGCTGATACGTCCAGATTTGGACCTTGAGGAACTCGGTATGGAATACCAAGATCTTGTGTCTTCTGGACAAGGAAAAGACTTAACTCTCAACAAGCTGGTCAAGTATCTGGTGTCAAAAGAACTGTTTCCAAATCTGGTGAAGGCATTAAGCAGAGTTGTGTCTGCCAAACCTCATTCAGCAGATGTTGAGCGTCTTATAAGTCGCAGCAATGCTCTGAAAATATGTGAAAGATCAAGAATGTCAGTGGAGACGGAAAATCTGTATTTGTACATACATTACAACATGCCACCATGAGAAGCATTTGATCCAAGGGAGGCGGTTATGATTTGGCTGTCATCAAAGGCACGCAGAAACAAAAGCCATGACAAAGCAAAGTTTCAAGTCCACTTCAAGGGAGTTTTCACAGAAGCAGAACACAAAGTAGAGGATGATGAGCCTGATGAGGTGGAGGTACCACCCAAGAAGAAGGTCAAGAAATTCTAACTTCTGACAATTTTGCTTACTTGGACAGGTTCAAATGTTCATTTTCGTTAAGTTCTACAGATTTTGTTTAATCTTACTCATGCCAAAGACAGCTAGCGAGTTGGACTGACCTGAAACTTGGTTCTAATACTTGTCATAGTCAACCTCAGGATCAGGTTTATGATTTTATTCTTTGTGTGACTATGAGCAATCACTTGTGGTTTCACATCGACTGTAAATACGTTTGATAATCCTCACTGTTTAAGATATAATTTGTAATGTGAAATGTAGGAGTCGATGTCATATATTATGATTTATGTAATATGTATGATTGCATTATATTGTAAGGTTAATAAAAAAAAAGTTTTGGTCAGCTATCAAACTATCAGTGACGTCTATTGTGGTTCCTTCCTAGTTTATGACACCTGAGCCATGCAAATTCAAACAAAGAACAAATTGACAACTGCACAAATCTGGATTTACAACTGCACATTTTGAACTTACAACTGCACAAAAGGGGTACAAGTGCACGTTAGAATAAACCCTGCCAGGTGCTGAAACCCCTTAATCACCAGCATCTCAGCCTCATTCTTACCTTCCACAAAGAAACGGGGCTTCGACAAGGCCAGTGAAGAGTTATTGTGGGACACTTTCTTGTCTCATTCCAGCAGGTGGAACAATTTGTTGGTTTGGTGACGTCATCAAATTCTCTGCCCTTTGTCATCATGCTCGAAGGTGGATAGAACACCGATGAAAGCAAGGAGTGGATGCAGAGAGGACAATCTTGATGCCCTTTGAAGACCAAATAGTTTTTTTCGGATATAAAACGAAGGCTCATGGAAGAGGTAGAATACAGAATGGATCATGATGCAATTGAAAAACAGGAACAGTGGAGAGAGAGTGGGGCAGAAGAGAAGAGCGTGGGGGTGGAGGACCAACAGCAGGGTTAATTTATTCATTCCATCTCACGTAACTGCTATAATTTGTCTTTTGACCCACAGCGGACTGTTACAAGACGGAGACTGCCAGTGGATGCGGTAAAACATAATATAATTTGATCTCACACAAGGTATAGTTACGATTATGGAGGTAGATGATTTAATAGGATTTAATAGTACCAGATTTAATAGTTCCGATTGGATTGTTTTGCGGAGCATTGTCCGTGGTCAGAAGCACCTCGATGTATTTAAGTCAGGGAATCTGTCAGCATTAGTGTTACGTTTCACCACACGAGGAGTGGTGCGGTGTGAATTAGCTTCGGGAGTAAAAATAAGTTCCCCTGTACATGATTAAACTGTCATTTTTCCGATGTCTTTATATTCCAAGCCAGGCCGGAAGCGGGGGACCGAGTCCCCGAAAAAACAACAGAAGAAGCACCGCCCTCCCTGGTTTGGAGATCGACGAAGGCCACGCCCCGGGGGCAGAGGAGACAGAGGACAAGAAAGAGAGTCCCACCTTTGAAACAGCTACGTCAAAGTTCCATGTCCTGCAACTTCTTCACCGCCAGGAAAGACGGTTTTCAAAACAGACACTTATCCAACAGGCTTCCAAGAGAATGGATGAGTAGCTTTCCAAAGGTACAATTTTATTATTCTTTGACAGCAGGAACCCTTGAGAAAGAAGTGTGACACACACACACTCAAGAGGTTGGACTCACAGTGTATATTAGAGGCCTTTTCGGTACATTTTTGTGAGGGTACCTCATCATTTTTGAGACTTTCCCAGCGAGAAGCTTTGTTACTGCTTCTGGAATGGTACAACAGTTTGCTGTGGACTTTAAGAAAAGGATTGAGTGCTCCGGTGACCAAGTAGATACATATGAGCTGTCTGGAGGAGCACGAATCAACCGCATCTTCCATGAACGCTTTCCTTTTGAGCTGGTTCAGGTGTGTTTGATGCGACTGCAATGACTTGGCTCAAAGTGTTGTGCTGATTATGAAACCCCCCTTTTACCAGACAACTGTCACTTTACCATACAACCTATTTAGGACCGGCATTGACAATCATGTCTGCAAACATCGAAGGGTGTTGATCTGCTAAACAAAACATCTTCGCCAAGTTGTGCAGCAAGCAGCAGTGTGATGTTCTCTGCTTGCAAGAGACGCACAGAGGTAGTGAAAACAACCGCCCCACCATACCTGGCATGGTCCTGGCCATCGAGCGACCCCACCGACAATATGGCCATGCTGTATTTGTGAAAGCAGGCTTAGTTATAGAAGCAACATCTATGTCAGAAGACCATGACATCGAAGTCTTATCAGCTGAGTTAAGCAGTGTCGTAGTAACATCTGTCAACAAACCACCACCTGGAAACTTTATGTTCCCTCAACCACCCTCCCAAGTACACAGCAAACCACAGATCATTATTGGTGATTTCAATAGCCACAGCACCCAGTGGGGGAACTCTGACATGAACAAGGATGGAGAGGCAGTGGAGGACTGGATGGATACTAACCAATTCGGTCTTATCCACGACCCTAAGCTACCACACTTGCTCCACAGTACTCGCTGGAAACGTGGCTTCAACCCAGATCTTGCCATGGCTTCAAGAAACGTCGCTGGACTGTGTAAGAAGATTGTGCTCGACCCCATTCCATCAAGTCAACACCGTCCCGTTGGGATCCAAGTCAATGCAGCTGCAGTCCCAACCACCGCCCCCTTTAAAAGGCGCTTTAACTGCAAGAAAGCAGACTGGAAAAAATTTACCAACGAGCTGGAAGAGAAGATCAAATATATAAGACCAATAAGCAAGAACTACGACCTGTTTGCAAACCTGATACTGAAAACTGCCCGGAAACATATCCCACAAGGTTGTAGAGTTGAATATATACCTGGACTTTCAATGGAATGTGCAGGACTTTATGATGACTTTATCAGCATGTTTGAAGTAGACCCTTTCTTCGAAGATACAACAGCCCAAGGTGAGAAGGTGATGGAAAGCATTGCCCAAGAGCGGCGTAAGATCTGGAATGCTCTTATTGAGTCTACTGACATGTCAAAAACAGCAAGAAAGCATGGTCACTAATTCACAAGCTACGTGGCGATCCTAAAGCAGTTTCTCAGCACCCAAAAACCACTGCAAATCAAGTGGCCAACCAATTGCTGAAGAATGGAAAGAGTGGAAAGAGAGAGAAGAAGATCAAGCGAAACCGTAAGAAATACAGTGAAGATCGTGGTTTCACAAGACCACTTACGATGGGAGAGCTGGAAGCAGGAATCTGTACCCTCAAACCGGGAAAGGCAACAGGGCTGGATAAGATTGCAAGTGAGCAGATTAAGCACTTTGGTCATGAGGCAAAGAAGTGGCTTCCACAGCTCTTTAAGGAATGCTGAGTAACACACAAGCTCCCAAAGATCTGGAAGAAAGCCCACATTATAGCACTGCTGAAATCTGGGAAAGATCCATCCGCTACTAAGAATTTCTGACCAATCTCACTCCTGAGTCACACCTATAAGCTTTTCGAACGCCTGATCCTGAACAAAATTGGCCCTGCTGTCGATGGACACCTCATCCCTGAACAAGCAGGTTCCCGT